>NW_016166139.1:8651-25184 GCF_001687245.7 Rhagoletis zephyria | reverse complement strand
GAAAGCATATCTGAGTCTTCTTTCTTGCGCAATAAGGCTTGGATTATTCATATCCTATGGTGTTGCCCCACATATATAGCATGTTTGAGATGAAGTATAAGCCGACAAAGCATTACACACTTTTCCGTCAACCATGCTCAAAATATGAGTCGCTTAACTTTTATAAACCTATGACCTATGGTAATTTCGGTTGAAGGGCAGATATTTGATTTTCAATATTTCTTACTTCCTCAATAATGGTATCTGATGTTTCCTTTGTAAATATAAATTTTATAGGTCGGCAAACTTTCATCTGATACATTTTCTGATGTGAATCTTTGCTTGTAGCGACTTTGTTCAGCACCATCGCAAACCCATTTTATAATGATATTTATTTCATTTTTATAATCATCTTTTGATAATATATGCTCTTGTACTGCACATAGCCTTGCCACGGTATGGTCAATTAGAGATTGTAATTTATTTTCGGCAAAGTTTTCGCCAATAATTATGTTATTTGGTTATTTGGATAGCAAATCCTTTGCTAAATTTACCTTGTAATAACTTAGATATAATTTTGGGCATATATCTTTAGAATACTCAGTAAGTAAACGATACTGATGCTTTGATAAATGTGTGTCGATTATTAGTGCGAGAGCTTCTTCAGGCGAAATACCTTCAGGACTCTTCTTTGCCAATCTGACCTTCTTAGTAGCAGTACCTCTTTCTGGAGAAGCACTTAACAGCTAATTAAGTAGCGTACCTGAATTTCGTTTACCAGAAGATCTCATTTTTAGTTCAGTGGCCTAAAAAAGTACATCTGGTTCGATAACTTTCGAAAGCTCATTAGCTTTCTTCATTTTAACTTTTTGGCAACAATCTTCAAAACTTTTAGCTGGCCTACCAGCAGAAAATGTCGGCTTGCCAAACTTAGAACACACAAATTGTGACAAGTCTATTTCAAATGCAAGCCAATCTTTATTTGCAGTAATAAACCGATCTCTTTTTCGGACAACTTTTGTCCAGTTTAGATCCGAATTAAGCTTCGCACGTATGATTTCAGTTTATCAAATTTGATTCTATCACTAGATCCTAAACTGATATTGCCAGATACAAAATCTATTATTCCATCAAGTTTTTCATTTTTAGGGGTCGATAGCCAAAAATCAAAAATTTCCTGTCTTGAAATTTTGGGAGTCATTTTGAAAATTGAAAATAGATGTATGGGTGCCGCAGCTAGCCGCAGAATCTTTTTGTGGATTCTATTAGTGTATACATCAATTGAGAGAATAAGTATAGTAAGTGGTCTATATTTCGCCATATAAGAAAGATTTCGTCTATAAAAAAAAAAATAATTATAATTTGGTACTCACCAAAAAGATTAAAACTTTATCGGCTCCAAAAAAATATGTGCGTCCACTTCGGAAATAATTTTTACATTTACTGAATTTTCTTACTTAAACCAATGACGGAGAAAGAAATGAAGTTAAAACAAAGTTTCTTTCAACAAGTTATTGAGCATCAAAAATACTCAGTTTTCGTTGCACGCACAATTTAATTTTTAACTTATTGCTTACTATGACTTTTTTGATACCGTTATGTTTATATGTAGCCAGATTTTTTCAAACAAAATTTTATTTACTCTTAAGTAGATAATATTCTTGCATATTTGATAAAAATTTTATTGAAAAATTACAAACAAAAAATGTAATTAAATTACGCTAGCTTTGCACATTGGACCACTGTGCGGTGGAGAGAATACAGAAGGTGGCGCCGATGGCAATACCGCTTATCGGCTCTCAGTGAATTTTACAGAATCACCTGTTTTGCTGACGTCACAGTCGAGATGACAGCAGTAGTGATGTGCTGAGTCAATACTTTTATGTATCCAATTCTCTCGATACTAGGTACCGAAACATTTAGGTTTCGAATAAAAGCGCACATAGGCCAAAAATATGGAAAAACGGTTCAGGGGAGTCTCGGCTATCAAAACCCGAATGTGGAGCCAACAGAGCTTTTAATACTGATTCAAATGAAAGATGTATATATGTCGGTTCGAGGCCATAATAAAGAGAAACTCTTACTAGTTTGAAGCATTTTTGTTCCAGCTGAATCGGACGATATCATTTTTGTAGGCATATTCTGTAACCAGTTAGCGACAATTTACGAATCGGTATCAGTTTTGTTGACGTTTGATATGAAATATTTTTACTTCAACAAGTGCGATATCGATCCGAAACTTGTCGCTAATCTCTCCCCCAATCTTGTATTCTATCATTCTTGATATTTTACTAGTGTTTCAAAAGAGAGTATTGGTGATTTAGTGTATTTTTGAGCGTGCAATTACTCATAAAATAGAGCAACATTTCAAAAAAATATTTTTTCAATAACTTTTAATAAATTGTTAAATACGCAAAAATATTACTTTATTTCTTAATGTAAAGTGAAATAAAGCCACATGGTGTTATTTCCTATGGCTTTATTGCACGGCATCCCTGATCTCATATACATTTATACATACTTGTCAGGAGTGTTGGGAATATTCGCGTGCGCAACCGAGGACTGCAATGTGTAGCTTTTGCGAATGCGAATGTTGTGCAAGTGCACTGATAAAAAGTTACATAAAATTGTAGCCGACAACCGGTTCAACGTACCGGAATGACTCGGTTTTACCCGACTGCGGGCCATAGTACATATATACAGTAATAAACCTTTTCGCAGTTTTTCACCAATTGGTCCCCGAGGAGTACTTTTGGGTTGTGTGCAGCGTTTTCGTTTTGCGCACATGGCAACACTTACTGTGCGGAATTTTGCATCATTATTGGGAAAATTTCTTTTCGAGAATAAAATATATGTAATTATGTGATATTTATGAACAAAAAGCATATTATTAATGCTTAATCTATGTATATATATAAATGTGAATGTCTGTTTGTTTATTACCTTATAACTTCTAAACCGCGGCAAGGAATCGCACGAAACTTTGCACACTTATTTGCTTTTACCCCAGGAAGGTTATAGGCATAGAGAAAAATGGGTAGTACTCGAAAAGAGGGCGTGGCACCTCCTATACTAACTAAAATTTTCATGTTGTATATCTCTTGAAATATTTGTGGTAGAGATTTGGAACTTGCTGTCGAGATAAATAGAATTAATTCCATACCCTTGGGAAAAAATTGGCGGTATTGGAAAAGGGGGCGTGGCACCACCCATAGGCGTGAATTATTTAATCAGCTGTAACTTCCTAACCGTAAGTCACATGAACTTGAAATTTGGTATGCAAACATATCTATAGTAGATGCTCATCTTAAGGTATATATAAATAAATTTGTAAAAGGAGGCGTGGCAGATAGCATAGGCGTGGAATTTTTAGTCAGTCATAACTTCGGAACCATAAGTCACATGAACTTGAAATGTGGTATGCAGACATATATATGGTAGGTGCTTATATTAAGGTATATATAAATAAGACTGTGAAATATCAATAGTTAAGTAAATAATTAGCGCTTGTGTTTCTATAAACTGGAAAATTGAAATCGTAATTATAGGACTGAATGCAGTTTTCCTAAATGTAAGCTTAAGATTAAAAAATATCCATTTTGAGATTACATTTTTACGAAAAACGTGAATTTAGTGTTATTTTGTGAATTTATCAAGTAAAATTCTAAATTTCCGAATATATTTAAGTCTTTATTCCAAAAAAAAAAAACTAGTTTTGTATAGTTATAGAGAATCCAATGCCTGCCAGCACATCCGCCCAGACATTTCATTAAGCACGCCCAAGTTTAAGCGACCGTTACCCGGAGCTCCTCAAAAATACTTAACATCAAAGTATAAAACATCACAAATATGAATCATATACACATACAATAGTAATTGGTATGAATTGATACCTATAAATCCAGGATATACATTTGCATGGAGGCTCCGTTGGCTATGGTGGTCATAAATTCAATGGTCCATTACCCGGAGCTGCTCCAACATGATGAGTAAATTTCAGTAAGCCTCACATGCAACTGCCTCTGGCTACAACCTGGATATCTGAATATTAGAAAATAAATAGCAATTGTCTATTCAAATTATAAGAAGTGTTTGTTTACAAAATTGCCTGTGCCACTCTGCCATAGTACGGTTGTTACTTCCTTTCATACCACAGTAATTTTGTATACAACTCTGAATATGCAAAATTCATGCTCCTTCTCATTATCAACACTGATCAGATTTTACCCCCGAGGAATACTGAAAAAGGTTTACTACTGTATATACTGTGCTGCGGTCTGTTGTTTCGACGATCTAACCCTGTTTAATAATATGTGCGTTCGTTTAAAATCTCCAGTAAAAAAACATCCAACAGCAAAATTCCGGCGAAATGTCACCAGTTCTCTCACAAGAACAAAATATTCAAAACAGTACGCGAATAGGAAATTTGCAGAAACTTGCAAGTTAGACGAACAGCTGATATAATTTTTGTTTACATTCAAAAGTGTAAAATTTAAAACGTACGAAAACTCATCACAAAGTGTTACCCTGACACAGGTTATTGATTAAACAAATAACTACTTACTTCTTACAAGTTTAATTAGTCGCATTTTGTCATTTTTAACTTCCAAACCATCAAATTCAATTTTTGATTTGCGTAAATTCCAACCAGCTGTTTTTGATCAGCTGTTTTCCTGTTGGCAAATTGCTGTTGGCAAAAATTTTTCCAGCAGAAACTAGCAGCCTCCCGTCAAAATGAAATGTCACATTCAGTGTTGCCGCGAATCATTTTTAGTGGTAGCCAAATTCCTTTAAAAAAGGGCTAAAAAAAGTCGTTGTGGCTACAAATGGTAGCTACATTTTTTTACTTCATATATATGTATACAAGCAAACATTTTCAATAAGTAATGCTATAAAAACAATGAACTCTGGAAAAAAAGCAAATATTTTATCCAACCAAAAAATTGTTTGTATAAAAGAGGAAATATACGACACCAGCTTGGTGGCTCCATCAAGTGATTGTACCATAAGGCTCTAAGCATATAACTTACCAGCATGCTGGTACAATATTTATTTCTTTACAAATGAGGTCCAGGAAAGATCGAAATGATTAGAGCCGAAATTTCAAAATTTTTCTAACATTTCTAAAACATTGTTTTTTTTTTTTTAATTCACAACTGCAATATCTTGATCTTTCACAAACACGGCTTTGACTCATATAGTGCAAGAAATTTGCGCCAAAATACTTTTTACTTAGAAAATTGAGCTAATTTCACCACTCACGACACCAGCATGCTTACAATCATAAAATTTTCCAATAGTTTTTGAAGTCGCAACAGCACCTGGTACAATCACACCACAAGAACATACACAGTCAATCGACTTGATAGGCCATTTAACAAATTAAGCATATTGAGGGCCGTAAACTTATCTATTTTAAACTATAGTTAAAATCGTTAATAGATAAGTTAACAGCCCTACCTATTTTAAAGTATGTATGTATAATAAATATAGTTTAAAAAACTAAAAAACACGCTTTTAAAGTATATCAAACTAAAAAGTAAAAAATAATTCTTAATATAAGTTGAAAATAATAATGAACAAAAAATACTAGTATTATTGTAAAAAGCGTGGGGCGCTCTTTGCCATATTTTTCGTCTATCGAGCAACCCACACTTTTTCACAATAATACTAGTATTTTTTGTTCATTATTATTTTCAACTTGTATTAGGAATTATTTTTTACTTTTTAGTTTGATATGCTTTAAAAGCGTGTTTTTTAGTTTTTTTTTAAACTATATTTATTTTTAATTTTTTAGTTCGATTTATTGTTTTCAATATTGACATCGGCATGCTCTAACAGGAAATCGATGATTAGCCGACGTCCTTTTGATATAGCTAGATGTAAAGCAGTAGATCCAGTTTTTTGCTAGAGCATTGACTTCAGCGCCCTTTTTTTTTAGAAGATACTCGATCATCCTTTTTCCGTGCTTACTATTACTAACGAAGCGATGTGCAGCAACGAGTAATATTCTAAGTCATTAATAGTACAAGTTATATTAACAGTGGCACCCCGATTTAGAAGATATTCAAAGATTTCTATTTTGCCAATATAACCAGCGAGACTCAATGGTGTAACATTTAAATTATTTTTCACAATCGGCTCCGCGATTGAATAATGCTCGTACAGCATCGAAATGATTTTTTTCTACTGCTAAAAGAAGTGGCGTATTGCCAAATTCATCTTTGCAATTAATATCAGTACCGCGGTCAAGCAGTGGAAGATAGCGTTACATCATTTATTTTCAGCCATAGATGGGATTTGAAATCATGTCTGGTAAGTTCGTTGTCTCGCGCCTTCGACTTGCGCCTTAGCCCGCTTGGCCAACTGTGCAACTGATAGGATAGAATGTATTAACACTAATAAGCCGAGTGCTCGAGTCGGAAAGTAAGTAGACGGTACGCATGCTCAGACAGCGTAGTTGTCTCACTTGCTCTCACACAGATGCTGTGTAAGGAAATTATTTAATCCTGGCGATCCTTATCAGGTTAATGATATTAATTTATGAAATTATTATATTGTCGCTGATTCTTGATAAGTGTACAAAGTTTGAATTAAATCTGTCCGTTTAAAGTGGGTCAAAATCGAGTCCAAAGGAGTCGGTTACAAATATACATACATACAAACATACAGGTGAAGCTAATAAAAGGGTGTTAAAAACGTAAGGAACATACAATACATTTGTATATGTATGTATATATATCAGACTTTCTTAGTTTAAAAATTCATCTCTTACATAAATGAAGAAAAATAGATCAAATTAGGCATATACAATTTCATCCCAAGTATAAATAAATTCGCCAAAGAGCTAGGGGCAATTTTAAATTTATGTGGCCAAAAGTATGTGGTAGCTAAATCTAGCCACCAAAGGACTAAAACGGCAACACTGGTCACATTGCTCTCTCAATTTTCCCTACTTTGCAAGTTTTTTGCGTACGCGAACGCAAAAACCTGAAAGTTTTAGTTAACTTTGAACAAGTAACAGGTACACGAATGACATTAATAATAATAGATTGGCGCTTACACATATGTATGTTAGTGTTTGGCCGAGCTTCTCCTCCGATTTGTGGTGTGCGCCTTGATGTTGTCACACAAAGGGGAGGGACCTACAGTTTTACGCCGACCCCGAACGGCGATTATATTTTATGAGAAGCTGTTTTTCATGGCAGAAATACACCCGGAGGTTTGCCATTGCCCGCTGAGGGGCGACCGCTGTTAAGAAAAAACAATTTTTTTTTTTAGGTCGGCGAAATGTCTCAAACGTTGTACGTCCAAGGGGCTACATCTGCTTCGAACTCTTCTGCTCAGGGTTGGCATCGAATTAAACCCTGAGCCAGAAACCTATACCAGCTGTGTGTGCCAGAGACGACTACATCCAAATTCCACCCCCGTCAGGGGCAATACTTGTAACGGGTGGGGTCACCTCCGAGCCTGATCACGCCTAAGGTCTCATCGACAATGGACCACGTCATACGTGGCCTGTTGCTGCTCGAATAGAGCTGCCTCCATGGCACACCCTGAGCAGTTCAACACAAGTATGACCGCACCACCACACAACAAACAAAACACATATCCGGTGAAATTTACTTCAGTGTGTCGCAATTGTTCCGGGTGAAATTCTGTCTATAAATTGTGTGATTTAATTTTCATACCTTTAGAAACTTTTCGCTCAAAAATAAATAAAGAAATCCAGGTTCATACGGAAAAAAATGCGTGTGTGTGTATTGAGTTTTTCTTAGTCAGCTGTACTGAGTTTCGAATTTCCAAGTTGTAAGTCCGAAACCTGAACCCGTAGTTACACAGGGCCGAAGTGGTTTGCTTTTTACCAGCCGTCGAAATAAAAATTTTCATTCGATAAAAAACGAAATATAAAGACTATTTAAAAAAGGCTAAAAGCATGACCGACGATCTAAGTGGAGAATGTGTTTTCCGCAAAAGTTCGCGGATCACGGGATCACCCACCAATGTCGGCGGAGGCAGTGTGCAACAAGCGGCTGTACAATCAGGCGAAAGCGACTTGGATCCTAGGTCGTCGGCCTTAGTAAATGGTAAACGACTGGCGGACGCGTGTGAAAACCCGTTGAATACCCTAGGGTAGAAAATTTATGATCTCGCGGTTATGAACAGTAATAAGCGTACAACTGTGTAAAGACTGTGCTGGAAGAAGCAGCCGAGGTCAGAGCCCTGTCGCAGATGGTATAGCTCGTAATAAAAGATATAGATGGTATAACTACTGAAGAGGATATATATGAAGCATTGCTTAAGTTGGATGCGCGCTGCAAAAGTGCCATGGTACCGGTCCTTAAACCAGCGTATTATGGAAGCCAGACTGCGGTAATCTTATCGCCCTCAGATATCGCGTATCTATTGGCGAAAGCAGGCAATAGCCATATGGGATGGGTAAACGGCCGCGTTCGTCCTCGTCAAGAACCATAACGTTGCTACCGTTGTAACGAGTTCTGTCACATGTCTAAAAATTGTCGAAGTGCGGTCGACTGCGCAGATATATGGGCAATTCTCAATTAGTTCGAACTTTCGCATGACTCGCCAGTTTTACCTCGGACACATAATTTTCGCCTAAAAATGTTATCGGACAACTTTTATAGTGTTCTGGAGCATAATAGGAATCAATCTGGACATAGCAGGCTTATGCGCTCTCATTAGAAGATAGTTACAAAAACCACTTCTTGAAAAGGTTACGATGCGTGTACAAAAGTAAACATTCAGTGCGTGTAGTCCCTACGCGCGTAAGAAGTGAAACTTAATAGAGGAAATGCCGGAAAGAAAGAAATGTGCGATATAAATACATACACATGTACATATTTTCTAATATAGAAAAAACATATTTATTAAAATTTTTTAACGACCTTTAATTTTTTATATTTTATAACCAACTGCAAAGTTTAGTTATTATTTCTGCCTGAGAAAACATCCATATCTTCATCTTCATCTTCATCCTCATCTTCATCTTCATCATCTTCATCTTCATCTTCATCTTCATCTTCATCTTCATCTTCATCTTCATCTTCATCTTCATCTTCATCTTCATCTTCATCTTTATCTTCATCTTCATCTTTATCTTCCTTTTCATCTTCATCTTCAACTTTTTGCAAAACCATTTCTTTTAATACCCATATTGGGATACTTTATTTATTTTAATAAATAATTTGAATTTGAATATCGTATATATGGCAACCCTTTAAAAAACTAAAACCATAATACACATCTACAGGTTAAACCCTTTCATTTGACACCTCATCTTTTAAAATCGAACGAATGCTACAGATTTCATGGCTCGGTGATAAATATTTAACGTATCTCTCTGAGGCAGAGAAACTTTGAGTTCGATTTTCTAACATGTGGCAACTCCTTTCATGAAACTAAAGCTATGTTGGATACCCGAAGGACAAGGCCTTTCATGTGACACCTCATTTTTGAAAATCGAACGAATGATATAGATTTTATGATTTGGTGTTAAATATTTAACGCAACCATATCCGAACTCGTGTAAGAAGTTTCACTTCAAAAATGCATATTTTTTATTAGCACATCTTCTGGAACTGGAAAATTTAACCAAATACGTGTGTGCTCTATTGTACAATATACTAATGAACTCGTGCACCACTTTTTATTTGTTGATTAAAAAGTTACAAAGCGAAAAAGAAAAAAGAAAAGCCCAAAAAAACCAATATGTATTTATATATAATACGAAAAGCATTTTTTGTCCATGTCATCATATCTGCACCGTTCGTTCGATTTTCGAAAATAATGTGTCAAATGAAAGAGCTTGGGCTGTAGATGCTAGGACTTAGCGTTGATTTTTGGCAATTTGTGTTCAGATATTTTTTTATATGAAAAAATGCGGAGCACCGTCAATAAAAAAACGCCAACAATCAACGATAAGTGCAAGATACTTAAAATTTTCATTTCATTTGCTAAAATTAATCAGGCTACAAAACTCAGTACCAAAATTTTGTCTAAAGATGCTGATCAAGAAGTTAGAAATTTTGGTCAAACTTAGCAGAATTTTCATAATTTTTGCACAAAGTCTGAAATTTGGATTTATATCGTGTTTGTTAACTAACCACCTATACTTTCATAAAAAATAATAAACATTAAATAAAATATATAACAAGTAATTTTTAGCAAACAAACCCGACTTAAAAAAATATATATATCTATTTATATTTCATGATCCAATGATCGGATCTAAACCAGATTAGTATGGGACCATCTCTTACCTACCTTTCCGATGCAAAAAGAATTATTGAAATCGGTTGACGTAGTCCTAAGTTATGCGGTAACATACATACATAAAAAAAAATAAAAAATATATATTCCGACGAACTGATAACCTCCTCCTTTTTTGAAAGTCGGTTAAAAATAGCCAAAACTTACTAAAAAGTCCCGCCCCAGTTTTTATTTGGTTCGTTGTATGTGTATCTCTGTAACCATTTAACCAATTTGAACTAAACTCAGTTCAGTTATTGACATTGGCACAAAAAAGCTATATGTTGAAAATTTTCGAAATCGGACTAAAATTAACTTTCCACTTGCAAAAAAATGCAAAAAACTTAATAACGTTTGGTGCGTTGCTTTAAAACGTTGCATTTTGGATTCTAGCAGGTGAAGGAACGTATACTAAAAATTTCAGACATGTGCTCACGATTTGAAAAAAAGAATTTAAAAAAATTGAAGTGTCTGTGAAATGCCCATATGCTTCAGATGCGGCGGTAAGGACAAACGGCAGTTGGGTAAGTGACCGAAGCCGAACGGGAGCGATTTGGTGTTGTGGTCCAAGTACCCCGTACCCGGAATCTCAAACTGTCGAAAAAGGTTTTGTTTGCGCCAAAATTTCCGACCATCATATATATACCTGTTTTTGAGTTTTCACTTATTATGGACCGCCTCGTCAATGATGCGAGAGGAAACCCCAAAGTCATCATAACTGGGGAATTCAATGTGTGGGCAGTTAAGTGGGGCTCCCCCTGTACGAACGCGAAAAGAAGGGCACTTCTCGAGGTAACAGCAGCCCTGGTGCTTCTTAACACGGGACGCACTTCCGCTTTTATCAGAGTAGGTTTTAGTTCAACGATTGACTTTACTTTTGCACAAAGCGGAATATACAAGAGAACTAATTGGACGGTGAGGTAACACCATACCTTCAGTGACCATTCAGCCATCTTGTTCGACTTCACCGGACACATAAGCCCACCAAGCCCTATACACCGAAAAGTGCGGCTCGGTTGGAGCACGAAAACTTTGATAGGAGTGTATTTCGACCATTTGGAAATATGAGTGCTTTTACTCTCTACAAAATAACTTATGCAACCTCAGATACGCGGTTTTGTATTATCTTGATACCAGAGCTGGGCGATAAGAATTACATGTGTAATCGATTGCATCTAGGATTACGATTACTTTAATCGCAATTTCAAAAATTATTAAATTAGGATTGCGGTGGTCGTTCATCGAAGGCATCTTAGATTACGATTACAGTAATCGTAATTTCAACTTTTTTAAAATTACAATTACTGTAATCGTAATCTAAGTTCGTTCGATGAATGATTACAATAATTTTAAATTTACAATTTTTTTTATTATAATCTTTTGAGTAATCTTAAGCGAAGTTATTCTATAAATTTACGAAATACATATGCGCGCTTAACGATAATATGAGGATAATATGTATTTATCTAAAAAAACAGACAAATAAAAGAAACTAATATTAAAATAAAAATAATAATAAAGTAGTTTGGGCGAAATAAACTTTGTATAACCGGCAAATAAAACAATACAGGATTACAATTAAAGTAATCGTTCATCGAACGAACTTGGATTACGATTACAGTAATCGTAATCTAAGTTTGTTCGACGAAGGACTACTGTAATCGTAATCCTGTTTTTTTAGCTTGTTGGGATTACTGCAATCCTAATCGTTTAGTAATCATAATCCTTATCGCCCAGCTCTGCTTGATACGCGGTTTTGCATTTTGTTGATACGCGGTTTTGTACTTTAAACGACGATGTATATATTAGAGTGGTCTAATACATCAAAATATTGTTATTTGTGAAAAAAAATACGATTTTTTTTATTTTGAAAACAACATTTTTTGGAGGCCGCGCTAGTCGGTTCTTCATAAATCCGCTGATGTTTTAATTTTTTTGTTAAAGTGCAGTTAAAAATGTTTTTTTTACATGTAATTACTCAGGTATTATTTGGGAAATGCCGTGCGTAAGTGAAAAAGAAAAGTTTTTACAATTATATTTCGAAGCACACTTACCTGATATACTTTTTCTTGAAGTATTCGAGAATAATAAAATATCATGTGTTTCACGACTTTGAGTTTGCAGTGATTGCCAGCTCAAATATCGCAGGAGAGTTCCCATACAAAAGTAATCAGCTGTGTCGCAAGGTGGCAAATTTTGCAAAAAATGCGACATTTGCAACAACTTTTCGACGCATCGTGAATCCCACTAATTTACTCTTAAAATCCAAAACACAAACTCACACATATTCTCATTTTCAATATCAAACAACAAAAGTTCTGAACAATTTGATTTTTTTTTTATTACCTTCCTTTTATTAGCTCGGGATGTAACTTGTAATATTGATGCGCCCTAAAGATGCAGCTATTTCTATTCTCAAGTTACATACCTGATGACAGTACGAATCGCAATTATAATAGGGAGGTTTTAGTTTTTTAAACTATAATTTTATTTATTTTAAATTTTTTGTGATTTGGAGAAGGTTTTACCTCATAATGTTTTTATCATGATAATTTCTATGAAATACGATGCAGTAAAATGTGTCGCACTGCGTTTCTCTCATATTTTTTTATACTCCCTATCAGCATTTTGTATATTATTCTCTTGATTGTCATCTGGCTGTAATTTCTGAAATTTCGAAACACGTGGACGTCCAACATTATCGTATTGGCTAAACAGTTGGAACATATAAACCTTGCCTTATTCGAATTTGTGAACTTGTCAAAAAAAATTGCGCGTCCTTTAAGTACGAGAGCCAAGGATGACTTCTTTTTCTGGCAACACCACATACAGCTCGCCGCCAGTCAAAGAAAAAAAGGTCTACGAAAGGTGACGAAGTGTCTTTATATTTATCCAGCCCAGTATCCTCCCTTAAGGCGAACCCATTAGAAGAATGGAAGGAGCTGAAAACTGCGTTTCTTTTGTTGTATAAACAAGCACGATCATATTTACATATAGTTTCAACATCTGTTCCTTGCGAACGATTGTTTTCGAAAGCAGGCGCAACAGTAACCACGTCAGGAAATCGGTTGACTGGCAAACATTTAGAAAAACTTCTATTATTGTGAAGTGCACAAAATAAGACTTTTTTGGTGAACCATTTTATTAATAATTTTTTTCTTAAATAAGATTAACTTGTAACCGTATATTTATCTGTGTAAATACCCTTCATCATTAAATATATAGTTCTGCTATCTAAAGCCCTGTATGCAGCTCTCAAGAAAACGGTCAAGAAAAAATTGCGATTATTTGGTGTGTGTGTCCAAGGAATTTTGACAATTCTGATACTTCACAGCCAGTTGCCTCACTCTTTCCTCAAGAAATAATGGAACGGGTATATATTTCTGTTGCAAACCTGAGTGGCCTTGTGCTCTTTTTTCACAAAAAACTTTAGAAAACCGTAGTAGAAAGCGTAGTAAATTTCTTAAGAACTGCGTACTGCCTTAAGGAAATTTGACTCAAGAAAATTTCTTAGCCATTTCTTGTACGTCATTTTATATGGAGTTTTTGCTTTTCTTGAGAGCTGCATACAGGCCTTAAGGGAGTTTTATTTATTTTCAGTTGCCACATTATTAAATTTTATTATTCGGAGCTTAGGATTCCCAGAGGATGATTTACTTGTGATTTAAAAAAATATAAGTTTAACTTAACTCGGAATACACAATGAGTACCGATACGAGTAGGTATCGATACTTTAGGTCCGATATTTTTCAGGCATCGATACTTCTTTCGATATTACTTCCAAGTAAAAGTGTCGATACCTGCATGGTATCGTTTCATTCTTAAATGGGCAGCTACCCCACCATTTTCCAAGCGGAGATTCGTGCGATAGAGATATGTAGCAGAGAATTCCTTTGAAGAGGTACAGCTTCTAAAGCATGTGCATTATATCGGAGAGTCAGGCTGCCTTGCTGGAATTAAGAACACAGTATTACTGGCTGAGTGCAGGGGCATAAGGGCTACGATGGCCCGAAACCCTTTTGCGGGTTCACCAAAGCACACTCAAAAGAGATCATAAACAAGTAGGTGGACAAATCATTTCATAGGAGTGAAGGTCCAGGGTAAAGACAAGCTAAGCGGTTCATCTGTCCATCACAAGAAGCTTCAAAAATGCTCATAAATTTAGACAGGGAGTACCTTCGAACTCTCACTGGGTACCTCAAGGGACATTGCTCACCTCTGTAAAATTAATCTTTCAGATATGAGCGTCTGTCATTTCTATGATATGGACGAAGAAACGCGAGAACACATCTTTAGTGAATGTGTGATAATAATACCCAATTCTTAATTTAACCATTTTTCTATAGTAACGATATTTTATGGGTCCCCCATTGCATTTTTTTGGGGTTTTGGGGTCCCTATAAAAAAATAGTTAATATAATAAAATGTAACGAAATATAAAATATGACGAAATAGGCTAGAAAAGTCAAAATAAAATAGCGAAATAGACAGGAAAAGGCACTAGAAACCGTAAAAAGGCAAAAGAGAGCACTCAAAAAACTAAAAAATACGCAAAAAATACATTTATTTAAGAAATGTTCATTTTACAAGTAAAAAGAGAAAAACCATGAACTAGTTTCATTATACAAAAAATTTGTACTTTGAATCTTTGACTATTTTCTCCTTTCGAGTTTTCAACTCACACAACTTTAATATTTGTAATTGTAGTAACATTGAACCACAAGATGCATTTTGAAGTTTCTGGCAGCAATTTCATTCGATTTTCGCGAAAAACAAACCTTAAGGGCTGGTTTCTCCAACTCAACTTAACTTAGTTTAGCCACTTTTTGGACTTAAGTCAAAAGTTAGCCTACGTTTTACACAGCTTATTCTTGACTAAGTCAAGAAAATTGGCTTAACTAAGTTAAGTTGAGTTGGAGAAACCAGCCCTAAATGTACTAAACGTGCGCTCAACGTGAGTTTATACAAGTGGCGCCCAGTTGAAATATGGAACGTTTAAAACTTTCATATTATCAGGAATAAGGGCTTTTCCCTGCCCTATACAATTAAATGTAGAAAAGGCAAAAAAAAGCAAAAAAGGCAACATCAAATGTGTATAAATATAATGAATCAGGTAAAGCTAAATCGTGTACATTCTTAATCGAATATTCTATCTCTAATTAGCAGAGAAAAAGACAATTTCTATAAAATCCATTCCCTGCTTATGACCAATTTTGAATCCTTGGGATTTATAGAAATCAAAGCTACTAATAAGGGTTTATTTAGTGCCATAAAATCACAACGCTGGTTATATATATAGCGCTTTTCCTCTTTTGTTCTTATTACAGAATTAATTGATTTTTCTTGTTTTTGCTGAAAAACTTATTGTTTTTTTTTATAAACATTCGATCTCTAATATTAGCAAATTAAATTGAACTGCTAAATTATAAAATAAACTATTTTTTCTTAAGAGTTTAGAGAATTGCAATGATTTTTTTTTTATAAATCTGGTGGGAAGACAAAAAAATAAATGTCAGCACTGATGGGGACGCAAGGGCCAGATTGAGTACAGTCATACAAGAGGTTTGTTGCACACAGCTCACAATAGGAAAATGGGTAATAGAGAGCTAATGCGTTCCACGAAACAGCACGGACTTTTTCCGGGCACAAATATACAAGAGGGCAATTTAAAATAGCAGCTGTTGTTGCTTAAATCCGAAAGCAAATTTTATAAAATACAAAATTGGAAAATACTACAGAATTTTCAGAAAATGTAATTATTTGGTAATTTCACTAGCCTCACGCTCTGGGCACTTTTGGCACGTGTTGACACATTTTTGACACTTGTGAGAGAGTAACTTATTTTTACGCTCCAAATACCGGAGCAGCCCGGAAAGCGTGAGGAACAAAGCTAATGGTAACTACAGACGTAGGCCGTCAGTCGCGCTACTAACCAGTGTTGCCGTTTTAGCCCTNATACCGGAGCAGCCCGGAAAGCGTGAGGAATAAAGCTAATGGTAACTACAGACGTAGGCCGTCAGTCGCGCTACTAACCAGTGTTGCCGTTTTAGCCCTTTGGTGGCTAGATTTAGCTACCACCTACTTTATTTGGCCACATAAATTTAAAATTGCCCCTAGCCCTTTTTTTAGCCCTTTAGAGAACTTACGGTGACCATCCGTTCTGTTTTTTGCTGGACCGTACTGTTATTTAAAGGTCTGTCCTGCGTAGTTTTTCAAAACAGAAAACCCCCAAAATGTACTGATTTTTTCCAAGTGTCCTGCCTTTGTCCCGCATTTTCTTCGATA
>NW_016166139.1:0-6991 GCF_001687245.7 Rhagoletis zephyria | reverse complement strand
AAAAAAAATAAACATAGGGGCGAAAATTTTTTTGTTGAAGGTGCTGCGCATTTTCTTCCATATAAAAATTTTGTCAAGCATACTTTGTATGGTAGAAAACCAAAAAAAGGGTGCGCTATTCAAATGACGAGGAATGTATATGATGTAGTATATTTTTGTTATTTTTATACTACGCAATTATATGTATGTAAATTTTTTGAAAAATTGTCCTGCATTTTAAAAATATATTTATGGTCACCGTACTTATACTTGGTATGAAAAAGTTGTATATGCTTAATTTGATCTCATTTTTTTCATTTATGTAAGAGATGAATTTTTAAACTAAGAAAGACAGATATATATACATTAGACTGCATCACTCCCCATACAAAAAAAAATCGCTACTATTTTTCCATTGGAATTATAAAATCTATTATATTTTAAGACGTCCACCAAAATATGTATACCAATCTTTAAAAAAAGTAAAAAAAAACAGCATCAAAAACCTCATTCTTACGATTCCGTTTAAAAGATTTTTAAATATTTTTATGCAGATTTTTTAAGCTTAATCTGTTTTATCATCTGAGGGGACTTTTTTCAAAAAGTTCTTTAAGAAACTATTTTTATTCATAAAAACTACATTTTTGGAGGTATTTTCAAATCGGTCCAGCTCACTTAAATCTTAATATTTTTCCGAAATATTTTGGTGGACGTCTTACAATATATTATAATTTGGATTACAAATTGCGGCGGAAAAACCGCAACTTTTTTTGGTGATGCAGTCTAATATACATATATGTATTGTATGTTCCTTACGTTTTTATACATACATACTGTAAAAANCGGAAAAACCGCAACTTTTTTTGGTGATGCAGTCTAATATACATATATGTATTGTATGTTCCTTACGTTTTTATACATATATACTGTAAAAATGTTAAGGCTGTTAACTTATTAACGATTTAACTATAGTTTAAAATAAATAAGTTAATATGCTTAAAGCGGACCCCGCGCGCAAAAAATTATAACCAAACCACTTTTTTCCAAGTTTTAACGTATTATATTTGTTGTTATTGAACTTTTGTTATATTTTTAAATAAAAATATAGTTCGTTCTTTAACAGAACCCGTGGAAATTCATGTTTCCAAATTTGAGCAGTCCACTTGCAAAGGCGCTATGTAAATTTTTTTAGATTTTTAGTTTTTAGTGAGTAACGTACCAGTATTTAAAGTAGTTTCATGTCCACTAACAAAAGTGCAAAATCATTATATTTTCTGAAAAAATAGCATCAAATGTTAACTACTATTGCAAAAGTCGCTATAATACTTATTTATACACTTTCAAAAGTCTCCATCTTCTGATGAACTTAGAAAACTGCAAGAAAACGTTCCTAGTTTCGGTGCCTAGTGGAAGGCGTCGTAAAAAAGAAGCAGACCAATCTTCATGGAAGAGCGAACGCGAAAAGCAAAAAAAAGATAGCTATGTAAAAGTTACTATTTCAAAACTCGCTATATTCAATTTTTATATATAAAATTTGCAAAAGCTACCACATTGCCATATAGTTTTTTAATGTTATTAGGCTCTTGTTTATCCAAATTTTCAGTTAATAAAGAGAAATATACAATTTGGATGTTACTTGTTGTTGTAGACGTTTTTTTATTTATGGATCACTATTATAAAATCACATAACGCTGTTTGCTAGTGGACTACTCATTTGTGCAATATTAAAAAAAAAATTCAACAAACTTTCGTACAAATTTCGAACTTTAAAAATTCTAAAAAATCAATCGACATTTTTAGCCATTTGAAACGTGTACTTTATTCTACTAGAATTCAATGGGCTACAAAACGGCATACTCAGAATTTAATTAAAAAACTCGAAATTTTAACGAAAATTTGTAGAATTTTTTTTTTTAATTGCATAAATTTTTAAGGCAGTGTCACTCGATTGGTACATTTGTACAGATTTGTAAATTTTTATATTGGGCTATTGGTAAAAAAAAGTGGGACTTTTTTTTTGCATTCAAAAGATTGGTACAATACATCGATGTTCTATTGAAAAATTTCAATAAAGTAAATTTCGTGATTTGGATAGTGAAAAATATTTTGGGTGTTCAAACAATTGGGATACGATTTACACCAAATTTTAGCAAATACCCAATCGTGTGACACTGCCTTTAAACTTGTATTTATACGGATGTTGGTAAAGAACGAACTATAAAGAACTAACCGAAAGTAAATAACAACAAAAATACTATTTTAAAACTTGTCAAAATTTGGTGCGGATATAATTTTTTCGACTACTGTACATAAGTTGGCTATGATTACTCGGCCGTGCTATCATAGTAACACAATGCCATATTTGAATTACAAACTACGGGCAGGAATTTCAAGATTTCAACCCTGTTTTTATGAAAAATTTTAATTTTATCAGTATTTTTCTTTTAATCAAAATATGTTGAAATAAAAGTGAAACTAAAAAAAAACAAACCTCCCCCCCTCCCGCCTCCCTCCGAAAAAAATTCGTGGCTACGGCCCTGCTTATATATGTATATATATGTAGGTAAAAAATTTTAGCTACCATTTTTAGCCACAACGACTTTTTTAAGCTCTTTTTAGCCATTTTGTTTAAGGAATTTGCTACCACTAAAANCCCCTCCCCCCCCTCCCGTCTCCCTCCGAAAAAAATTCATGGCTACGGCCCTGCTTATATATGTATATATATGTAAGTAAAAAATTTTAGCTACCATTTTTAGCCACAACGACTTTTTTAAGCTCTTTTTAGCCATTTTGTTTAAGGAATTTGCTACCACTAAAAAAGATTCGCGGCAACACTGCTACTAACCTGCATCATTTATTGCAAATTAAATAAAAGTACTGTTTTTGTATGTGCTCATTAATGTGCGTGTGTACATATTTCTTAAGATATCTTTTACTGAAAAAGGTGTTAATGACTTCAACGAAAAACGTATAATTCCTTTCAGCCAAATATGAGGAGTCCCATTTTTCTTTGTTGCCTCTAAGCATTAGTAAAACTTTGTAAATATTTGGAAGAAAATAATACTTTAAAGCGTGCTAAGCTGCGTGACGGCTGTAGATATTCAATTCCAAACTAATCCGGTCTCTTCCGAGCGTTAGGTACCCACATACATAGCATGTATGTATGTTTGTATATTATACATATTTTATCTCATATGATTGTGTATAAATACTTTGTCAAGCTGATATGTTATTGGTTCCTATTATTCGGCTAAACGCAACTTTGTTCAGTCAAACGTGTTGGTTTTATGGCACATTATCCCTTAAATCGAAATCACATCACAAACAAATAAAACGGTGAGCGCAACAATGCAATGGACCTCGCACCAAAGCACCCAAACATACATGCATACGTAGTATACATACATCTAAACAGCCTACAGCCTACCATTTTACAAACAATATTTGCCTATATTTAGCCAAACGTGTTCACGGCGATCAACTACAGTACATATGTCGCACATCCAACTGGCCACAGGTAGACAAATACATAAGTACGAGCCATATAAATAAATCCAGTGAGAATGCAATATCCAACCTAAGGATTTCACTTACATATACATATACACTGTTGACACTTTTACACAGATGCTGAAAAGAAAGCATTCATTGCCTGCTAGCTGAGAAGGACTCTTGGTGACACACAGCAATTACCCAGCAATTGCGAATTGGACTTTGTTAAAATGTCATTAAATACACACATATCGATTAAGTCCAAATAACATGTGCGTATCAGGGATGGAAAAGTAGGTACAATTGTACCTTTTTCCGACGTTTTCGAACCAAAAGGTACATTCGTTACACTGAGCTCAATTAAGGTACAATTAGACGACAGCCAAACAAATATCCATATTAAAGACTATGTTGCTCGCAAAAAGAAATGTTTGTAACCATTGTGAACATGTCATTGCGGCAGCAAGAAATGTTAGCAAATTGGCCAAGTTCCTTTATTAAATTCTTTGTGAACAGCGAAAAACTCCTCACGGTATAGCTCGAGCCGAGTCGAGTTATTACTAAAAATCGTATTTATTGTCCGACTTGGCTCATATTCGAGATATATATTGGTATTATGAAATTTGTAGAGTCTCTGGAATTGGTCGACGTGTTGTGATGGGCTAAGGGCAAAATAGACCTACCGGTCGCAGTGTTATATCTAACTATCTATCTATTTAAGTGGATTATAGAGTTTTTAATGCTATTCTTAACATTCTCATTCGCATTCTGAAGAATCGCATTCGCTTTCGTGAATGTGAAAAATATGACATTCAAAACATCACTAATGTAGATATGTCTACACGTGTATGCATAAAGGTGGTCCAAAAAAAAGTAAAGTCGGAACTTAAATGCTCTCACCCCCTAGGATTATTCGATACTGAAAAAAATTATACCCGTTTTTTTATTTTGAAATATAAAAAAATATATAGGGTTTCCATGTATTTTATATGGGAAAAAACAAGTTTTCGTAGAAATGGTATATAATTCTTGAAAATCAATATTTTCGATCGGAAAACTTTTTTCTCTCTTCCCATAACAATAGCCAATTGTTCATTTATTATTATTAACTATTTTTTATTATTAACTAGTTTTTATAGAGCCCCTAAACACCTCAAAAAATGCAATAGAGGGACCAGTGCCGGATTTAGGATCTGTGCCCATAGGCTATTTCCTTGGTGCCTACCCCCCTGGGAGTACTAAGCCTAACAGCGCCTCTCCTCCAGACTTTAGTTTTTTAAGTTATAAACATAACCTAACCCTACAGGTAAAAATGATGATTAGGTTTTTCTATACAATCTAAAAATACATGCTTTGTAAATTTTAAGCCACATTATATTTTTTAGTTTTCAATATAAGGATGTGTAAAACAAGAGGGGTTTAACAAAATTTAGTCGAATCGACGATCATTACTAACGTATGTAAGATACGGTTAGTACTCTAGGGTTAAATTTTTAGAAACTTATTTTATTTATTTCTATTTTTTTATTTAATTTGGTTTTCTTTTTCAATTATTTTTTTTTTAATTATTAGATTTTCTTTTAAAAATTAAAATATTCTTTTTGCTAATTTTCTTTTTTAATAATTTTTTTTTTAATACAATTTTTAGATTTTATTGTTTTAAAAAGAGAAAGTATATATTTTTTCAGTATCATTTAATTTTGAAAATAGTTTTATTTATTTTTGCTTTATTTTAATTTTATTTATCTTGTTTTTTTTTTAATTTTACTACCTTTTATTCATTAGTTATTATTTTAAAAAGAAACAAATATATATTTTTCTAATTGATTTTTTTTTATTATTGTTAAAAGGCGAACTGCCTATCGCTAAGACCTTCTCGTTAGCAGATCTTTCAATTAGTCCTTCGAAATAGTTTTCAAGATAGTTGCCAGAATTGACATTTGTAAATTTTGTATAAGATAGCCGAATGAGAGAACATAAAGCGCCATGTACCACTACAAAATTGCGCTTATATTCTCTAACACTTGCACCACAGCCATTGTTTTTAATATTTTCTTTATTTATACTTTTTATAAATCATATATAAAGTACAAAAGTTACCCAAAGCAACACCTCAAATTTGTAGTCACAATGACTTAGATCAAGGCTGTCGAAACTGCACCCGCGGGAGTAAAAAACGGACTAACCACGTCTTTAATTGACTCGCCTTCAGTGCCTACCACCCCTCCCCTCCCACTCCCTATATTGGTAGATCTACCACCTTTTTAGCTATATTATATTTTCTACCATTTTTACCAACAAAGCCTAAAAATCTATCAATATTTTCCGGAAAGAAAGCAAAGAGATTTAAATGAACGCCGTGTATATGTCCATATTTTATCATCAGACAGACCTTAAATAAAAATTAACAATATAAAAAACTTTTTAATACACAACGCTTTTATAAATGGACTAAAAAGTAGAAAATAATAATTCTCAATCCCAAAGAAGCGCCCCACGCTTTTCAATTTCGATCTCATAAATTGTTTATAATGACTGTTGCTAAAATTTCAAAATCAAAAGTTATCAAAACAAATTCGATGGGACTGAGAATTATTATTTTCTACTTTTTAGTCCATTTATAAAAGCATTGTATATTAAAAAGTTTTTTTTTATATTATTTGTTTTCTACTTTTTAGTCTTTTCTGTATAAAATTTTGCATTAGGGTGGTCCAAAAACAGCAAAGTCGCAATTGTAATGCTCTCACCCCCTAGGATTGTTCTATATCGAAAAAAGTATACCCCTATTTTTTCATTTTGAAATCACAAAATATTTAGAGGTCGCTCAAAGCGCTCAAAGTTTGCCATGTATTCTTATATGAGGAAAAAGCAACTTTTCGTAGAAATGGTATAGAATTCTTGAAAATCAATATTTTTCGATCAGAAAACTCTGGTTATCTTCAGAATACTTTCAATAATAATACCCAATTGTTTAGTTAACCATTTTTATGCCCGAGCGCACTTGTGCACAAGGGTATTATAACTTTGTTCACATAACGGTTGTTTGTAACAGGCAAAACGAATCGAGATAGATATAGACAAATGTATACATAAATGATCAGAATGAAAAGAGAAATCGATTAAGCGGTGACTGTCTCTCCGTCCGTCCGTCCGTCTGTGCACACGATAACTCGAGTAAAAATTGAGATATCTTAACGAAACTTGGTAAGTGGACTTCTTTTGGGCGTAGGACGGATGGTATTGAAACTGGGCGAAATTGGACAATAACCACGCCTACCTCCCATATAACGGTAATTTTCAGAAATACCAAAAGTGCGATAGTTTAGTAACTTATAAAGATAATTCACTCAAAATTGATATTTACAATGAGTTTTAGACGAAAAATAAGAATATTAAAACATTTTGGCAAATGGGCGTAGCCACGCCCACTTATGGTTACATGTGTATATCTTGGTAACCGCTGCACCAATTTCTTCCAAACTTGGCACAGTTGTTGACCCTGGTACAGCATACCAAATGG
>NW_016166138.1:21253-25185 GCF_001687245.7 Rhagoletis zephyria | reverse complement strand
GCATGCCTGCAGGCCGCCTCGCCTGGCTCGACCATGCTGCTACATTACAGGTACTTTTGAGAGGCGAGGAGGGACGTATGTCCAAATATCTTTCAGCTAAAATAAAAATTTCACTCGACAATAACGCAATGGAAGCGTTTAATAAATTAAA
Organism: Rhagoletis zephyria; assembly: GCF_001687245.7. Classification (NCBI taxonomy): domain Eukaryota; kingdom Metazoa; phylum Arthropoda; class Insecta; order Diptera; family Tephritidae; genus Rhagoletis; species Rhagoletis zephyria. The sequence goes on along the minus strand of NW_016166138.1, from coordinate 25,034 downwards.
AAATTTACTAGCATCCTCTGACGTAATATTACAATTACCCCGACTTCGAAAACGAATTTCACTTGACAACCGACGCATCAAACCACGCCATAGGAGCAGTCCTAGAGCAAGGTGGTAAATCCATAATGTTCATTTCCAGAACATTGACAAGGACCGAGGAAAACTACGCAACTAACGAAAAGGAACTTTTGGCCATAATATGGGCTTTAAAAACCTTTAGAAATTATTTATATGGTTCAACCACAATAAAAATTTTCACAGACCATCAACCTTTGACATACTCACTCAGTAGCACAAATACTAACAGTAAACTAAAAAGATGGAAATCAATATTGGAAGAATACAACTATGAAATAAAATACAAACCTGGCAGTAACAATATTGTCGCAGACGCACTTTCGCGACCACCACAACAAATAAATTCCTTGTCTGCAACCCAACATAGTGACGAAAGTTCAGCCCAAAATTTAATACCGTATACATACGCACCTATCAATGCTTTGAGAAATCAAATTTTTATTTCTACTGGCGAAACCTCTTCATACCAATTTAAATTACCTTTTCCCACTTACCATAGACATATTATTATTGAAAGAGACTTTACAGAAGAAAGTCTTACCACATTGTTGAAAGGATATCTCAACCCTACAGTAACAAATTGCATAAAAACCGAAGACAACATTTTAGGGAAAATACAAACAATTTACCAAATTCATTTTAGCAGGTACAAAGTACGTTATACCCGAAAATTCATTAGAGATGTTACAAACGAATCAGAACAGGAAACGGAAATCATCAACGAGCATAATAGAGCTCATCGCAATCCCACAGAAAATAAAGCCCAACTCTTAGAAAGATGTTACTTCCCACAAATGAGCGCCAAAATAAAACGAATTGCAAAACAGTGCAAACTTTGCACNATAAAGCCCAACTCTTAGAAAGATGTTACTTTCCACAAAAGAAACGCCAAAATAAAACGGATTGCAAAACAGTGCAAAATTTGCTTAAAAAATAAGTATGAGAGACATCCAGTAAATCCTATCCTGAAACCAACTCCCATTAGTAATTACCCAGGTCATATCGTTCATATAGACCTATACCATACTAACAACAAAGTAGTGCTGACGGCAATGGATAAATTTTCCAAATACGCACAAGCAAAAATTGTGCGCTCCAGAGCAACGGAAGACATAAAGGCCCCCTTAAGAAGTCTCCTGACAACATTCGGAATACCAGAAAATATCGTTATGGACAACGAAAAATCCCTAAACGCAGCCCCTATAACCTTTATGCTAGAAAATGAATACGGTATTGGAATATTTAAAACTCCTCCATACAAAAGTTCTGTACGGACAAATAGAACGATTCCATTCCACACTTAACGAAGTGATGCGTTGCACTAAAGCAGAAAACACCCACACCGACTTTAAGGACCTCCTCAATAGAGCCATATTCAAGTATAACTATTCCAATCATTCCACTACCAAACGTAAACCAGTAGAAGTATTTTTCGGAAGAACAATAGGACCAAATCCAATGACATTGGACAGAGAAGAAAATGTCCAAAATCTTAAAAATAAACAAGAAAAAAACTTACGACTTCATAATAAAGATAGGACCGAGTTCAGGACATACAACAATAACGACGTTATTTATGTAAAAATAAATAAAAGACTAGGAAACAAACTAACACCCCGATATAAAAAGGAAATAGTACTAGAAGACCAAGGCAACACAATTTTGAAACAATCTGGCCGCACCATTCACAAAAGCCATATCAAAAAGTAAATCACACTCTTCTTTTGCAGGATCCTATTTGCTTCCTGCAATGCGGAAACCCAAATTTTGGACTATACGACCAGTCCCATAGTAACGATAGACACAGGAACCGCGAAGGTTCAAACCGGAACATTTCGACTAATACACACTATTGACCTCGACCAGTACGACTCCCTACTCGACAACATACACACCACAATAGAACATTACATAACTCGGAAAAGCCGAAGTCACCCATTCCTTTCCCAAGAAGAAAAATCCATCCGATCCCTCCTATACCAGCTGAAACCCAGGAAACCAAAAGAGCAATTGAACCACTTGGCACAGCCTGGAAATGGCTTGCTGGATCCCCTGACCATGAAGATTTTAAAATACTAAACGATAAAGTAAATAATATAGTAAGTAATAATAACCAACAAGTAGTAATAAATAAATCTATTTTAGAAAGAATAAATAATTTAACTCATATTTCAAATACAATTTTAAGCGAAATGAAATCGGGCGATGCTCTTAAATTAGAAATAGGAAAAAGTATTGAAAGGAAATTGAAGTTCATTAAAGAAGAATTAATAAACATAGATTACTCAATACAATGGGCAAAAGCAGGAATTATAAACTCATTTATATTATCTAACGAAGAATTAATTGTAATTNTATTGAAAGGAAATTGAAATTCATTAAAGAAGAATTAATAAACATAGATTACTCAATACAATGGGCAAAAGCAGGAATTATAAACTCATTTATATTATCTAACGAAGAATTAATTGTAATTGAAAAAACACTAGAAAAACAAAATATGCCTTATTTAAATTTAATCGAAGCAATTGAATTTAGTGATATTAAAATTGCATCAAATTTATCTTCCATTATTTATATTATAAAATTCCCTTTAACAAGCAAAGAATCTTGTAAATTAATAAAAGCCAAAGCTGTAAAACAAGGCCATAAAGCAATCAAGCTTGAATATGAAAATTTAATAATTTGTAACAAGGAAATATTTGGTGTAAGAGATAGTTGTAAGAATATAAACAATTTAATTTTATGTAAGCACAATAGCATAAAAGAAGTCACGTTAACCACCTGCATACCAAACCTTTTAAAAGGATATTCATCCAACTGCACCCTAATAAACAGTCACCATATGCCCACGATAGAAGAAATAATGCCCGGATTATTATTTATCAATAGTTACAATGGACCCTTAAAAATAGACAACAAAGAAATCAATCTGAATGGTACATTGTTGATCAGATACGATAATTCAAGCTTATCAATTGAAGGCAAACATTTTGTTAATAAAAATCAACTGTTTGCAAAGCCCTTACCAGCAATCTTCAAATCGACAAATGCTACAGCAAATCTCGAGGAAGTTCTTTCTTTGCAATATTTGAAAGAGCTCAATATAGCGAACATCAAAAAAAATAGATGATGTAGTAAGACGACAATGTAATAAGACGACAATTTGTTGTGGCGCAGTCAAGCGCTTATCGAATATTGTTCTTTATTCATTAATTCTTTCCTAATTTATACAAATTTAAACTTATTTAATTCTATGTGTTCTTATTTACTATAATACATATTTATTATACTTCTTACATACTAGTCTTACAAACACATGTATGTGCAGCCAGACACTTATGCACATACAAATGCACATTGGCTTAGCTTAGCAAAATATGCTTATGGGAGAATGCAGTGTAAGCAGAAATCAAGCATTCCATAATATATCGTGTGAACCACAATTTGTTTGCATTACCGACAAAATAAGTTTAACCTCTGATTAGCACGTTAAGCGCAGTTTTTTGCTGAGGCAAACCGGTGATGAAAATAGCGACCTCCTGTTCACCGAAATGAGATTGCTGCTTGGCAATGGACACCAACTTGTTCATTTTGAGGTCGAAACGTTGCCCGGTTGGCGAGGTTATGTAGCTTTTTTATGTTAACAGCTACGTCAGCTACTAACGGTGTTCTGTCAGTACGAAGGCATTGCCGCTAGATT
>NW_016166138.1:0-17218 GCF_001687245.7 Rhagoletis zephyria | reverse complement strand
TGGCAGGATCTTTTGCCGCTTAAAGGCAGCTTGCCACTATAAAAAGGCAAGTTGCCGCTAGATCTGGCAGGATCTTTTGCCGCTTAAAGGCAGCTTGCCACTATAAAAAGGCAAGTTGCCGTTAGATCTGGCAGGATCGCCATGTAACAAGACGACAATGTAATAAGACGACAATTTGTTGTGGCGCAGTCAAGCGCTTATCGAATATTGTTCTTTATTCATTAATTCTTTCCTAATTTATATAAATTTAAACTTATTTAATTCTATGTATTCTTATTTACTATAATACATATTTATTATACTTCATACATACTAGTCTTACAAACACATGTATGTGCAGCCAGACACTTATGCACATTGGCTTAGCTTTGCAAAATATACTTATGGGAGAATGCAGTGTAAGCAGAAATCAAGCATTCCATAATATATCGTGTGAACCACAATTTGTTTGCATTACCGACAAAATAAGTTTAATGCACTTTTGGCGCGTGTGGAACTTTGTTATGTAGATATGCATTTCTGATACACTACAATGATGTCAACTTGAAATACAAAATAAGCATTTTCACATGCTCTTCGATAATCACGCTATCACTGATTATCCACCATGGCCACCATGATTGCCAAAAAATTAAACTCTAAAAAGCAAATGAGAATAAACATTCAAGTCAATACTAGCAGTTCAAAGGAAACCCCCACTGTACCTACAAATGAAATGCCATCCAACGAGGACGCTGCATACTTTAAAGGGGGAGGAGTTAATGCCATATACTCTGAAATTGGGCTCCAAAACTGCCTACATATAAATATGTAACTATCCATACGACAGCGGTATGCAATGCTACGTAAGAATGCGACCTACAAGTAAGTCGCTATCCCACGGACATATGACACCACACGCGCAACCATTCAATAGCTGACCGTGCATTACCATTCATGGGAATGGACGGAAGTAAATAACGCAACAACAACAACAAGAGGAATCACCTGTCAACCAACGTGACTTCGTACGATAAGTAGAAGTAAGAAATATATTGTAAAGTTAGTAATTAAGTTGCTTTAATTGAATAAAGAACAACGACTTCGAGTCGTTAAAAAATTGTGAGAAACTAATAACTTACATAAGCAGAACATACCCGCAAGAAGTTCAACGCCCTGGAACGCACGAACCAGCGGAACATATTCTATGTACATAAAGAGCAGGGTAAATAAGAAGCACGGTGATCAACTCGAGTGGGAGCAGGGAAACGTCCATACATACATATACAATCATCCGAACACGCAAGCTTCCAGACAACCAGACGTAGCGGGAATAGCATCCACATGCTCCGTCATAGCGCTCTTCAGAGGCGATAACAATCCAACGCGCTCACCGTACTGGCAAATTCAGCTAATAGAGTGGGGATATCACTTTTGTCACCACCAAGTCTTTATTTGTTTTTGGTTATTTTATAGCATAGGTTTAAAATTTTTCTTTTCGAATTTGATTTTCACTATTCTCTTGTTTTTGAATTTTTGAGCATCCATATTGGGCGGATCAGACTGCATTTTATTTGTTAAATTTTTGCTTGCGCCAGCAGTCATTATGAGTTGTTCACATACATTTGTATTTTGTCAGTAAGCTTAAGCTAAGATTAGTTGTACATTTTTTTCTGTTCTTTTCTCCCCCATAGGCACTTCATTAATTCTAATATTCCTTGTTCAAAAATAGCGCTGTAGTAATAAGTTTCATAAATTAATTTTAGTTTTGCTCGCAGTTTTTTTTTTTTTTTTGGTTTATTATAAAGAATTTTTGCCCGATCGCATTAATGAGAGTAATCGAAGTAGTGAAGGAAATTTTGTTGGAGTTGTCAAAGACTCACACACGAGGCCCTTTCCAAGCTCCCAAGTGGAAGCATTGGAGATATATGTTGTATGCGCTAATCACCATTTTTGCAGCTCACCCATCTCTTTGATGCAGGCGCCACCATCGGATGAGAGAGCGGTAAGTGCTAACATTAAAGCTTATTTACACACATACACATATACAGTTACAATGTTTAAGCATTTGGGTCTAGCGAGGGAATAATCACACTTCTCATAGTGGAACAGGTTAGAATAGAAACATTTTGAATATTTGAAACCATACAAATACATATATTTTTGTTCTGAGTATAGCATGTTCGAAGTAACACACGCTAATATATAAGTGCGTTTATTTACATGCAAACTTGCGATCTGCAATCGCGAAAAAATAGAAGTGTAAGGCAGTGAGATTGGATGACAGGCATATGAAGATACAGATACAATTGAATAGGGGGATTTGTAGATGCGAGCACTGAATATAGGTAATTTAAGAATAGTCATTTTTTTTATTAAGAATAAATAAGTATTTAGATAGTTAATTTTTTTTTTGTGAAATTGTGAAATACACGAGCTGGATTAAATAAAGGGGACGTTTATATATTGTAATGTAAAAAAAAAAAAATATATGAGTTTGAAGTCTTGATGAGGCAATAATATAGAGGAATATGAGCTGCCAAGTTCAGATCATTGGTGTGGGGTGTTGCACTAGTGCGACGACAAGACGATAAGAACGATAAGACAGACATGAGACTGAACGGACCATAGACCCTTGAATACATACGGACTATCGTCAGGTATAGGGGACCTTGCAGAGTAGTTGGAGTCGTGGCAAGGTCCATGGCTGCTTCGTGTATACCAGCAGATGGGGAGGGATGACTCCGTCTGACCGGACCGTTTTCCTTCTTTTCGCTTTCTCTCTTATTCTCGAATTTCCGTTTTCCAGAACAAGGCATGACTCTACTTAATTTTGTTGATGTGGTTGTAGGTGAGATAGGTGGCAATGACCCCCCCCCCAACCGACGACATTCTGGGCTCGCCAGGATGCCTTATTAGCACTGTAAGTCGCCGCAAAAGCCAGCCACATGACAATGGCGCCAAACGTAATAGCCCGATAAACTTTTTGAAGTGAAACTTCTTTAGCGGCGGTTGCTTGGTTGGGAGTAAATTGGCAAATTCAGCGGAAATTTCACACGGAAATGGTGTAACGGAAATGATGCAATGGAGGTGATGCAACGGAAATGGTGCAACGGAAATGGTTGGGCCTGAAACAAGTACTTCTTATGTGTATGCAACGGAAATGATGCCACGGAAGTGATGCAACGGAAATGGTGCCCCGGAAATGGTTGGGCCTGAAACAAGTACTTCTTGTGTATATGCATATGGCATTAATTTAACAAAAATTTGCTAATAAAAGGTTAAAGAATAACACTCAGAAAAAGACCAATACAAGAATGAAAGTAAATATGAGTACGTACATAGGTAAAGAAAAGGATAAAGGCAAAGGTAAAAATAAAAACTAAAACAAAGATGCGTAAAGATATAGGCAAAAATGAAGACCAAGGTAAATTTAAACACTTTACTTATATATATAAGGGCAAAGGTGAAGGGGAATATGTAGATGAAAAAAATGATGAACGTAAAAGTAAAGACCAAAAGGAGGACGAGGATACCGATAAAAGCAAAGATGAAGATAGGGGAAGAAAGATTAAAATAGAGGTAATTAAAGAGGAAAGGATATAGAGAAAGACACAGAGACTCAATCCGGGAACTATATTGGGATTTTAGAAATTCGAGACATCGATAAAATAATCGATATTTTTATCGGTTTTGTTATTGATATTTATCGATTTTGTTATCGATATTAATCGATTTTGTTATCGATATTTACCGATTTTGTTATCGGTTATTATCGATTTTTTTAATCGATATTTATCGATTTGTTAGCGATATTTTTCGTTTTTGTTATCGATATTTACCGATTTTGTTATCGATTCTTATCGATTTTGTTATCGATATTTATTGATTTTGTTATCGATATTTATCGATTTTGTTATCGATATTTACCGATTTTGTTATCGATTTTGTTATCGATATTTATCGATTTTATCATAGATTATGTTATTAATATTTATCGATTTTGTTACCGCTTTTGTTATCGATATTTATCAATTTTGATATCGATATTTATCGAGTTTGTTATCGATATTTATCGATTTCATATTAATATTTATCGAATTGGTTATCGATATTTATCGATTTTGTTATCGATGTCGATAGTTTTATGGATATTTTTATCGAGTTTCTAATGGATTTTGCTACCAATATTATTATCGATTTTGCTATCGAAATTTTCATCAAATTTTTCATCGATTTTATTTTTATCGGTTTTGTTATCGAGGTTTTATTGGATGTTATCTCGATTATCGATTTTATTATCGATAGAGTATAAAGATGAAAATGAAGATAGAGGAAAACAGAATAACATAAATGTAATTAGAACGAACAGGGGTTGAGGTAGGTATCTAGATAGAAAAAAGTCAAAAAATATAACCTTAAGGAAAAGCGGATGTTGTATGTACATAACTCATCACTTATGAGACAAGATAGAAATGTATGTAACGTAAATTTCACTTCTCCAGTGTGGCCCAGGCGCACTTACTTTTTTTGTATCTTCTCAAGTTTCTATCTTTTATCCTATGCCATATTTCTATCTTACCTCTTAATACTATCACTTTTCTTTTCGGACGGAGTAGGTTCATTAAGGCAACATCGCGTGGATGCGTCCTTAGCGATCAGTGTCTTAATGAGAAATACGGGGGGGGGGGTATAACTATCTGGACGTTAGGGTTCCTTTGATAAGGTCGAACGCTTGTGGAAGCCGTATCCATCGACTAGATTAGTACGTTTTTGGGGAGTTTTATTTTGTGCAGCCAACTGTTTAAGCTACCGAACGTGGTGCTCAGCACTGCTCGTACGTGAGGCTTGCAGCGTGTCTACACAGGGTTTTGGGGAGAGTGTGGCATCCACATTTGGAGCGAGTGCTTCGAATGTTGACGTGCCACACCAACACTTTATTTTGGGGAAGATAGCCGACTTTGACCATGGACAGTGATAGACAGACCTACATACCCATGATGACCTCGCCGAGGTGCAACACCAAACACCCACACCAATAAAATTATCAAATACAAACTTAAAAAAAAAAATAATAATAATAATAAATTAAAAATAAAATAATTAAAATTAAAAAAATAAAAAATAAAAACAAAAATCTTAAGAGAAAAACTTAGAAATTTAGATACTTGAGGTTTGAAATCTAGTTTTTAATTTGCTTCAGGTTCTGGATTCGACATAAATCTAGATCGCGGTTCGTGTTTTTTTACCCTTTTAACTGATTAGTTTAGGCGCGTACATTTGAATTTCCTTTGGGTTGAATTATATTATTGAACTTTAAATTTTCCTCTTGCTAATATATTTTATTATTACCTTTTTAAGCACTTAAGCCCTAAGTAGTGATTATTGAACTTTTAAATTTGAATTTACTTGAATTGCTTTCAGTACTTAAAAATATATATACATATGTATTAGTCGTATCTCTGCATTAATTTTTTTTTATAGTTTTAAGCATACTGAATTGAATTTTTGTCTTCGAAATTAACCTTGTTTAAACTTCCCATAATTTTTCTTCAAATATAATTCACCATAGTGTAAGTTAGATTGCCAATATAATTCACCACCACCTTTTAAATACATAAAGCAGTGATTTACTTTTAGTGCTAGAATATACGTATACATACACAGGGACGTATTTTTCTTAACTCGATTCCTAGTTTTAAGCATATTGAACGGAATTTCCATCCTTGAATTGAGTCAGCCTTCATATTTTGATTTCGTAGTTAAGCATTCGTTTTGGTTCAAAGTTTGAAAAAAAACACATAATATATAAGTATCTAGATTAAATTTAAAATCCTGCGTTAAACATATTGAAATAAAAATAAAGGGTCTGAAGTTTAGAATTTTATACTAGAAATAGTGCTGTAAAACTTTCTTGGCAATCTTTTCGCGTGAATTAGTCTGTTTGGCGAATCCGTACCCTACGTTGGCCCCAAGAAGTTTCCTCACTGGTGTGGAAGTGTGAGTGAATGGGGGAGGGAGAAAATTGCGAAAGAGTTACTGGTGGATTAGGATTATTTGATAGGGACAGACCGGTTACGCGAAGCCTTACTAGGGCGTTAGAGAACCAGGTGGTTGGTTCCCATTTTAATCAAATAGATACAGGTATACCTCGCCCAGTGGACTTTGTGCCAACCGATTTTTTTAATAGGTAACGGTTAGGGGTGAAGCAGCGAACAGTGAACTAAACGAAAGTCTAAGCTTCTCGAGAAAAATTGACGCGATATTTGAAATGTCTGAATCTGATACGCTAGGTGCCGTAGGTAATGCGAATCCGACCGAGAATGACCAGGGTGGCGACTCAGAAGGCGGACGTCCTAAACCTCAGGAGAGTGGACCAACTTCTACTGCGACCATTGTCGATCAGCTGAGCCGCTTAATGGCAATGATGGCACAACAAAACAATGTGATGGCGCAGTGTATGAATGAGGTCCACCTCATGAGGACTAACGTTTCGAACTTAAGCCACCGAGTTGCCGAAATAGAGACGTCAGCCCAGGTAATTGATAATCAGCCTGCAATTTCATCAACGCCGGGTGCGAGAGGACATAGCGAAGATGATCCCAGTCAACGAAGCAGCGATTCAACTCGCAAGCCACCAAAATGGAAGAAAATTGATCTTGACAAGTGGCACGTGAAGTTTGATGGTTCAGCGAAGGGCATTACCGTCGAGAGCTTCCTCTTTAGGATTGAGAAAATGCGGGCACAACACGAGATCTCCTACAACCAGTTGTTTGCGGTCTTCCACTCTCTCGTGACGGGCTCCGCGCTGAAATGGTACTGGCAGGTGCTAGAGGACCATTCGGAGGATCCAAAGTTCGGTTACTTCGAGCTTAAAGCAGAGATGTTGGCCCAGTTCAAAAGCGCGGAGTCCGATTACGAGATAATTCGGGAGATAATGGAGTGTAAACAACTGGCACAGGAAGCTTTCGATGATTTTTACGGCGAAGTCCATAATTTGACCTTCCGGCTGCGAAAAACGATACCGGAAAAGGAATTAGTAGGCATAATAAAAGACAATCTTAAACCGTACTTAGCCAGCCTGACGTTTGCGCTGAAAATGGACACGTTGGCTGAACTAAGAGCTGAATGTAAACGTGCGGAGCGAGTTATTAAAGAAAATCGAAGTAGGCCTAGAGCAGTTAATGAGATACAATACTTAGATGTACCAGAACCGAAAGAGGCAGCAGGCGAAAAGTTTGTTGAAGCTATAGGGAACCCATTCAAGCCAAAGGCACAATTCAGCCAACCCACCGGTCTCAGCAGTAAGCCAAGCGTGGCTCCTTCCCATAGACTAGTCCCCCCTGCTGTCAGTGATCCGAAGACCACCATTAACTCATTTTGTCCGTCACCTTTTCATTTAATGTTGTGTTTTTCTTGTGGAATGCCTGTCGATTTTTGTGTTAAAAACCCAGCAGAAGCGAAGAACGAAGGTCGGTGTAAGTCTTCGTTTCATTGTATGGTGTGTTTTTCGTGTGGGGGTGATATGTCTTTTTGTGTATTCAAGCTGGAGAAGGGAAACTTATCACTGGCGGAGATAGCCGGGAGCTCCAGCCAGGTGAAGGAAAGCCCGGAGAGCAACCGCGGGTCAGAGTGCTAGAAAGAAAAAGTGACAGCAATATTAATGAGAAAATCACTGTACATGTGAAACCTGAATTGAAGAGCTTACATCAACGGAAACTGGACTACGAGGCAGCTCGCAGAAAAATATTTTGTGAAGAAATGATGAGAAATAAAAGTAGTAGAAAGTATGAAAAAATAAAAAAATGAGGGAAAAGAAAAAATACTACAAAAGAATACATAGGAAAATAGTATCAACAATTCTGAACATGAAAGGAGACAATAGATTTTACGCACAAACGAATATCGGAGGTAGAGTTGTATTTGCCCTGTTAGATTCGGGTGCAGGTGCAAGTTCCTTGGGAAAAAATGTTGGGTATTTTCTGAAAGGCAAGGAAAATAAGATCGTCCCCATATCAGGCCAAAATATAAAAACTGCTAATGGCGGGGAAACGGAAGTAGTAGGCGTAATTGCACTCCCAGTTGTTTGGGACAACGTGACCAAGGATCTTGGATTCTTAATCGGTCCTGGGCTACAACAGGAAGTATACTTGGGGGTAGAGTTTTGGCAAACATTCAATTTAGATGTAGTAAGTAGAAATAGGAGCATAGGCGCTGGCGTTGCAGAACTCCTACCTGCCGATGGCGATATTTCATTTGATGCCGTACAGCATGTGTTGACACCGGAGCAAAGCGTAGCGTTAGAAATGGTAAAGGCGCAGTACCCTTCTTTCTCTGTCTTGGGATTAGGCCGCACAGATATGGAGGAGTATGTTATAGATGTGATTGATGAGAACGTCCCAGTGAAATAGCGGCACTACCCCATCTCACCAGCCATACAAAAATTGGTTTACGCAGAACTAGATAGGATGCTAGCTATGGGGTGATAGAAGAAAGTAACTCTAGTTGGAATTCACCTGTTTCACTGGTGGTTTAAGGCACAAAGAACCGACTGTGTTTGGACGCAAGGAAAGTTAACGAACGGACGATAAAAGACGCATATCCCCTACCACATGTTGACGGAATTCTCAGCCGCTTACAAAACACGCGATTCATCTCGGCCATAGACTTAAAGGACGCGTTTTGGCAAATCCCATTAGAACGGAAATCTAGGGAAAAGACTGCTTTCACCGTACCCGGTAGTCCTCTCTATCACTTTACGGTGATGCCGTTTGGTCTATGTAATGCGACTCAGAGAATGTGTAGGTTAATGGACAAAGTGATACCCGCTGCTTTACGTGAATGTGTGTTTGTGTATTTGGATGATTTGTTGGTGTGTTCGGTATATTTCTCGTCTCATTTGTGTTTACTTGAAAAGGTCGCTCGTTGTCTACGTGAAGCAAAATTAACGATTAATGTTGAAAAGAGCAAGTTTTGTTACAAATAAGTACGTTACCTGGGATACTTAGTTGGTGACGGCTGCATAAGAACCGATGCCAATAAGGTGGTAGCCGTGAGGGATTTCCCCGAACCTAAAACCTCAAAGCAGTTACGACGGTTCCTGGGCATGTCAGGCTGGTACCGTCGATTCATCCAAGACTACGCAACTATTGCAGCCCCGCTGCACGACTGCCTCACTAAGGACAGGATTAGAAAGTTTACTATGACAGAAGACGCAAAGAAATCGTTTGAACAATTGAAGCAGAGTCTAATTTCTGCACCAGTGTTAGTGCATCCTGACTTTGGCAGACATTTTTATATACAGTGTGACGCGTCGACTGACGGAGTGGGAGGGGTTTTATTCCAACTGGATGGCGACTACAATGAACAACCGATAGCTTACATTTCCGCAAAATTGAACAAGGCCCAAAAGAACTACAGTATCACAGAATTGGAGTGCTATGCTGCCGTGATTAGCGTTAAGATGTTCAGGCCATACGTTGAGGGGTTGCCATTTACAATCATCACGGACCACGCTAGTCTTAAATGGCGCATGAACCAGAAGGACCACTCAGGCAGATTAGCGCTGTGGAGCCTGAAGCTCCAGGGATATAATTTCAACATACAGCACAGAAAAGGAGCACAGAGCGTAGTTCCAGATGCGCTGTCACGTGCAAGCATGGAAGAAATCAATCCCAGTGATAGAGTTGTAAATGTTTGCTTAGAGTCGCCTTATTTTGAATCAGATGAATATGGCGAATTGAGAAACACGGTGACGGAAAATCAAGATATATTGCCAGACTTATGTCTAGCGGACGGATACGTTTATAGACGGACGCAGTTTAATATGGGGGACGGGCTTCAAGAGGACCAAACCTGGAAGCTTTGGGTTCCGTCGGAACTGCGCAAAGGGTTGGTGGAATCTTCGCACGACTCGCCATCCACAGGGCATGGAGGCATCCACAAAACATTAACACGTATCAGTCAAAAATATTATTGGCCAGTAATGGTTACCGACGTACAAGCCTACGTGAAGAATTGTGAGACCTGTAAGGGAAATAAAACCCAGAATGCATTCAAAAAACCAACCATGGGAAAACAACACATGACCGAATGATCTTTTCAACGTTTGTACATCGATTTCATGGGTCCTTACCCACGTACATGTGATGGTAACGTCTTCGTGTTTGTATGTCTCGACCATTTTTCTAAGTTAGTGTTTTTAAAGCCGATGAAAAAAGCTACCTCCAGTGAGGTAGTGTTCCATACTTTCGGTGTGCCAGAATACATCCACTCGGATAATGGAACGCAGTTTGTGTCTGACTTATTTGCCAATTTTCTTGACAAATATGGAACCAGACACATAAGGACAGCCTTCTATTCTCCCCAAAGTAATGCAGCAGAAAGGGTGAATCAGTCAGTGCTTCAAATCATCCGGTCATATATCAAAGAGACTCATAAAGAGTGGGACCGATACCTCAGTGATGCAGCTTTCGCAATGCGCAGCGTGGTCCACAATGCCATCAGTTGCTCTCCATACCTCGCGGTTTTCGGCATACCAATGATGCAACATGGTGCATCGTATGAGATATGCCGGAAACTCAGCGCCATCAAGGACACTGACTACCAACTAGAACTACAGACTGACCGAATGCAACTTATCAGAAATAACATAATGAAGGAACTCAAACTGGCACATGAAAGGAGCACGAAACTTTATAATACGAGAAGTAAAAAGGTTAGCTTCAATGTCGGACAAGTGGTGTACCGTAGAAACTTCAAACAAAGTTCACAGCCAGATCATTACAATGCAAAGTTAGGACCAAAACAGATAAAATGCATAATGCTTAAGCCCATACGCAATTCTATGTACGAACTAGGTGATATTAGGGGGAAGAAAATTGGAATCTACCACGCCAAAGATATTTTGCTGGCATATAGAAGTATACGATCACATTGTAGTTTATCCAATAAATTGTTAAATGTCGATGTTTGGCGTGTTTATATGTTTGTGTAGCGTCAAGCTGTGCTCGTGTTTTAGCTTTTTGTTTATTTATTTACTTATTTATTTATCTATTTATTTATTTATTTGTTTATTTATTTATTTTTTTATTATTTATTTATTTATTTAATTAGTTATTTATTTCTTATTAACTTGACGTACTCTGTTTATTTATCTCAACATTTATTTTTTTTATGGCTCACTTGACCCCTAACATGTATATTCAGCATCTGTGATATAGTATTGTTAGGCACCGAACATGACGTATAATTGCAACTGCGATACTACTTTAAGCTTTCAATCTGTGATATAATTAGTTCTTAGTATACTTATTCTGATAAAAGTTTATTATAGGCCTGTATCTCTGATATACGTAGTAGATGTATTTAGTTTTAGAAGCATGTCGGTGACACCGGGCGTTATTTAGCAAACCAACAGTAACGACAAGAAGGGCAAAGGTACTGAAACCAAAAATAAAGTATTTAATAAGCCCGGCTCTAGGTCGTGGGTCGAAGCCACACGTCGGGCATAACGACAACATACAGAGGAGACAGTCTGCGTGTCGAATTTTCTTACGCCCACGCTCCATGCTGCAGGCAATATCGGCGGAGGCGAGCCTGTAGCGCCAGTCTGTCAGGTTGCAAGTAACACCCCAAGCAACGTCAACGCAACACCCCAAGCAACATCAGCGCCACATGCCATCAACATTTAGGCGACGAATCAACCACTATGGGTGTATCTGCAGAGGCAGCAATAGGGATGCACACGTGCATGGATACGTGGTCGGCCGGAACTATGAATGTGTGTGTTAAGTGTAGGAGTATATGTGCATAAGTATGAACGGGATAAAAGTTTTAAAGTATCTATGTATTTGTGTGGTTGTCAATCGTTTTGAGTGAAAGTTACATCGGGAAAGGAAATTTCAAAGGGCGGCAAATGCGTCAGGTTATGATCGCTAAACCAATAGTTAGTTTGATCAGAAAGAAAAGCGCGCCAGCTAAGAGAAGTTTAGAGTTCGTGGGTGAAAAGAAAGTAAACCAAAAGTACAAAGTTTATTTTTATGGTGAGCTAAATCCGTTTATTCGCGCTTTGGCGAATAAATAAAACAATAATTATTTCCGTTGAAATAAAAGAGTTTGTTTTTCGATTTCAATATCTCTAATTATTTAAAGTTTCATTTTTACAAAATGAGTTTTTATATATTTAAATGAGAGAGCGGTTTCTTGAGGTCCGTATTCGTGGGGATGTAGCGAGCGATTAAAATTAAGCCTCTCGCTTCGCTATTAGCCAGCCTACTCTTTTCATATATAAATAATGTTTGTTCACAATAGTAGTACGGTACGCTACGTAGTTCAATATAAAGGGTGTGGTGTAAACGATAAGTATTTAATTTACAAAATGAAAAGGTCAGTGTTATATGTACATATTTCAATTGAGGTAAGTAAATCTTAGTTTGTAAATCTATTTGCATTCATGTCCTCAACACCATTAAAACGGAAGAAAGTTGTTTGACTAAATTTCAACGCTGGAAATCCTGCTAGATAGAGGTGAGTCTAGGTTACAGTTTCTTTACATGCAAAATTATGACAAATTGGCCTAAGTGCAATAAACAGACTATAACCAAGTGTGAGAAAGTTAAACTGAATCTACAATATAAAATAATGTAAAATAAAATTAACAAAGTAAATTAATGATAAGTCAAATTAAATTTAATTAAACATAAAATAAATAGAATCAAACCAAATTAACTTAACAATAAATTGAATGAAATTAAACCACATCAAGTTAAAAACAAATTAATTCGAATTAAACTTACGTTAGTTAAAATTAAAATAAATTAAAATAAGCTCCTTAAAATTAAATTAAAATCAAATTGTTTAAGAATTAAATAAAGTAAATCTAAAGTAAACTAAATTAAATATACATAAATTAAATCAAAGGCAAATTTAATTAAATTAAGAAGGTTAAAAAATAAATTGCAGCGGAGTAATTACGTATATATGCGTGTGTGTATGTTTGTTTGCATGAACAAGCGTAGACATATACATATGTACATGCCNTAAGTCAAACTAAATTTAATTAAACATAAAATAACTAGAATTAAACCATTAATTCGAATTAATTCGAGAAAAAAATCTACAAACATTATACATACATAAATAACATGAAACACTTTAGATAAAAAGATATATGTACAAACGAACTAAGGCAGATCAATTATTGTTTTAGGTCCTCGCCAGGCAGGGGTGTGATTAGGGCCTCTATATATTAAAGCGCCTAGCGCGGATACATACATATGCACATACAGGCATATATATATAAGCAGAACATAACCGCAAGAAGTTCAACGCCCTGGAACGCACGAACCTGCGGAACATATTCTATGTACATAAAGAGCAGGGTAAATAAGAAGCACGGTGATAAACTCGAGTGGGAGCAGGCAAACGTCCATACATACATATACAATCATCCGAACACGCAAGCTTCCAGAGAGCCAGACGTAGCGGGAATAGCATCCACACGCTCCTCCATAGCGCTCTTCAGAGGCGATAACAATCCAACGCGCTCACCGTACTGGCAAATTTAGCTAATAGAGTGGGGACATCAATTGGTGGACTTAACCTCACTTTTGTCACCACCAAGTCTTTATTTTTTTTTGTTATTTTATAGCAGAGGTTTAAAATTTTTCTTTTCGAATTTGAATTTCACTATTCTCTTGTTTTTGAATTTTTGAGCATCCATATTGGGCGGATCAGACTGCATTTTATTTGTTAAATTTTTGCTTTATTTTGATTGTTTTTTTTGAGCTCTAGGCCTAGGGTAAATAAAACGATTGGATGTCTTATCTTCCTTTCTTCTCTTTCCTTTTACTGTCGATATTTCGCCTTTAATCTAAAGGCATCCTCAGGACTGCAAAAAAAAACAATCAAAATATTACAATAAACGGCCAGAAAACAAAACCTAACCATTTTTGCTTTATGTCATTTATGCATTTTGTCATTATGAGTTGTTCACACACGTATGTATTTTGTCAGTAGGCTTAAGCTAAGATTAGTTGTACATTTTTTTTCTGTTCTTTTCTCACCCATAGGCACTTCATTAATTCTGCTAATATTCCTTATTCAAAAATAGCGCTATAGCAATAAGTTTCATAAATTGATTTTAGTTTTGCTCGCAGTTTTTTTTTTGGTTTGTTATAAAGAATTTTTGCCCGATCACATTAATGAGAGTAATCGAAGTAGTGAAGGAAATTTAGTTGTAGTTGTCAAAGACTCACACACGAGGCCCTTTCCAAGCTCCAATGTGGAAGCATTGGAAATATATGTTGTATGCGCTAATCACCTTTTTTGCAGCTCACCCATCTCTTTGATGCAGGCGCCTCCATCGGATGAGAGAGCGGTAAGTGCTAACATTTAAGCTTATTTACACACATACACATATACAGTTACAATGTTTAAGCATTTGGGTCTAGCGAGGGAATAATCACACTTCTCATAGTGGAACAGGTTAGAATAGAAACATTTTGAATATTTGAAACCATACAAATACATATATTTTTGTTCTGAGTTTAGCATGTTCGAAGTAACACACGCTAATATATAAGTGCGTTTATTTACATGCAAGCTTGCGATCTGCAATCGCGAAAAAAATAGAAGTGTAAGGCAGTGAGATTGGATGACAGGCATATGAAGATACAGATACAATTGAATAGGGGGATTTGTAGATGCGAGCACTGAATATAGGTAATTTAAGAATAGTCATTTTTTTATTAAGAATTAATATGTATTTAGATAGTTAATTTTTTTTTGTGAAATTGTGAAATACATGAGCTGGATTAAATAAAGGGGACGTTTATATATTGTAATGTAAAATAAAAGAAATAAAAAATAATATGAGTTTGAAGTCTTGATGAGGCAATACTATAGAGGAATATGAGCTGCTAAGTTCAGATCATTGGTGTGGGGTGTTGCACTAGTGCAACAGAGGGGAAATGGGTGTGTCGACAAGACGATAAGACAGACATGAGACTGAGCGGACCATAGACCCAAAATGCCAAATTTTGAGTTGCGTCACTTTTGAAGATCTTGTGCGCTATGTGTATAAGTAACCTCTTACGTGAGTGTCCACTTCGTGTTTTTAATACTTAAATCCATAAAAGCGAAATTTGTGTTTGTGTTTATCTTAAACAAATAATATTGTAATTGTATTGAAATATACTGTAAATTGATATGTATGTACTTATGTTAGAAAATATACACACATATATTCAAAAGCCGATACATTTCCAAAAATCACTTGAAAAGGCCTAATTACTTTACTATATTTGGTTTAGTGGAAAATCTGTTGATTCCACTACTCTTGAAATTATTGAACTTTTTTTTTTGTGGAAAAAAATTCAATTACCACTAAAGGCATTTATTTTTAGTGGAAATTTTTTCAACTACCACTAACGCATTTAGTGGTAGCGAAAAAAAATCTGAGTCCCACTATTAGTGGTACTTGAAATTTAGTGCACTACGCCCTGTACGCCAAGCGATTTGCAGTTAGCTTGCTTTCACGAATTCGTGAAGCTGACGACTCGTATACAGCCATCCAGTTAAATGCACGTGGCGGCATCAAATGTACATCTTTCGTATGTAGCATCTAATACGCGTCTAAAGCCATACGACTCATGTGCAGGCTGCCTTAGTTGTTTATGGAAAAACGTGAAATACCTTCAACCAAAAAAAAAATAATTTTTGTGAGCTGTCTGCAAATTTTTTTTTTTGATGTTGGATGTTGTCTGTCGCTTCGCATGAACATATGAAAATAAATTCCAAATAATCGGCAAAGAATCGGCGAAAAAGGCCGATACTAGCCGATGCCGATGCCGATTAATCGGTCGGACTCTGTATGTTATAAATATTATGACATACAATAATAGTAGTGTTAGAATTGTAATATATTATTTGATTATTTGTAGTTTTGCATTTTATAATTCTTTTATGCAAGTACAGTGTCTGAATGTGGTTTTATTTTTTTATTTGGTCGTAAATCCTGGGATCCTGAGGGCTTGACCCCGGGATTTCGGGACTCAAAAAAGGCTTCGGGATCCCGAATCCCGGTACTAGATGCCTTATATTCCAATTCTAATAAGAAGTGTAAATAATCGTCAAAAAAGAGAGAGTGGTGCCTACTTAATAAAGAAATCCCTCGGGTTACTTAACTCTGGGCCAGTTTTCAATACTGGAAGACATTGTCTGGTTTAGGAATATAAAAATTTAACTTTTAGCTACTTAACTCTCTATTTCTATATTTAACTCTGTGTGTTCTGTAAGTGGGCTTAAGACAATCTGTATTTTCTGTTTTCAATTTTATATATGGAAGGTTCCATGGGAAACTGAACCTCAGTGCAACAAACTAACAAACGTGTGAACAAGGCATTTGTAAAAATCTTAATTAACCAAAAAATACCAAATTAAAGCTTTAAATGCATTTTTAATACCTTTTTTTTTAAATCAAGATCTAAGTAAATGTTTTGATTGAGTTTAAAGTAGCAGGGGACGGCCGGCCCCTGCATAAGCCCGCGGGTCTGGGCCGGAATATTTGCTGTCAGTACGAACTCCTGCGTGCATGGGCGTTCAGTCAAATTTCATAAAAGCACGAATAGGCACGAAAAAGTCCGTTGTTAATAACGGGTGATTTTTTTGAGGTTAGGATTTTCATGCATTAGTATTTGACAGATCACGTGGGATTTCAGACATGGTGTCAAAGAGAAAGATGCTCAGTATGCTTTGAAATTTCATCATGAATAGACTTACTAACGAGCAACGCTTGCAAATCATTGAATTTTATTACCAAAATCAGTGTTCGGTTCGAAATGTGTTTCGCGCTTTACGTCCGATTTATGGTCTACATAATCGACCAAGTGAGCAAACAATTAATGCGATTGTGACCAAGTTTCGCACTCAGTTTACTTTATTGGACATTAAACCAACCACACGAATGCGTACAGTGCGTACAGAAGAGAATATTGCGTCTGTTTCTGAGAGTGTTGCTGAAGACCGTGAAATGTCGATTCGTCGCCGTTCGCAGCAATTGGGTTTGTGTTATTCGACCACATGGAAGATTTTACGCAAAGATCTTGGTGTAAAACCGTATAAAATACAGCTCGTGCAAGAACTGAAGCCGAACGATCTGCCACAACGTCGAATTTTCAGTGAATGGGCCCTAGAAAAGTTGGCAGAAAATCCGCTTTTTTATCGACAAATTTTGTTC
>NW_016166137.1:0-25186 GCF_001687245.7 Rhagoletis zephyria | reverse complement strand
TTCCACCACCGGAATTATAAAATCTATTTTATTTTAAGACTTTCACCGATATGCAAAACATCGGCTTAGATGAAAAAACAGTTTAAGCTTGAAAGATTTGCAAAAAAATATTATAAATAAAAATTTCAACGGAATCACAATAATACGATTTTTGATCATGTTTTTGAACTTTTTTCAAAGACTAGTTAAAAACAAAAAACAACTTGAATAACTCAGCCTAAACTTTACCGATTCAGACTTGTGAGGTATCATTTTATCACCCTTTTTACTTCTTTGCAAATAGGCTAATTTAAAGCATGAAAGAGAAAGATAAGACAAACGAGCCTCATTCCGTGTTGAATTGAGATACCAAAATATTTATCTGATATAGAAAAAACTTTCACGTGAATTAGTTTTTTTGCAAAGGAATAAAAAGAATACCTAACAAGTCTAAAACGGTGTAGTTTTGGCCCAGTTATTCAAGTATTTTCCTAAACAAATCTTCGAAAAAATTTAAAACAAAAACAGCATCAAAAATCTCATTATTATGATTCCGTTGAAAAAAATTTTTAATATTTTTATGTAAATTTTTAAATCTTATACTGACTTAAACTGGACGACAATCCTTGCGAGCTCATTCATCCATGACAATTCTCGACGACAATTTGTCACAGTTAAGGGCTTTGATAGCTGCCTGGTAATCCGAAAAGATAGCTACTGTATTGGAATTAATAGAAAAATCGATCAGCTTCTTGCAGCTTCGCTGATTGCTGTAAATTCAGCTTAGAAAACGTTGCAAAGATCTGGCAGACGAAAACTGAGTCAAAGTGAGAATTGAGTATACTCCACTTCTTACGTTCAGATCCAGCTTGGAGCCAACAGTGTATGTAGATGGCTTATGAGTCTGAGTACCATAACACGACTGAATCCTCCTCCATTCACACCTTGATGGGATCCTTGTTTTGAAATAATTTATCAACCCAGTGTACGGTACTGTGTAGTCCAGACGCCTGAAGACTGCTGGAAGATCTTCCAGAATTCTAGAGTACCTAAATCTCGTATCACTCCAAAGACTCTAGGGGTTTAGTCGGCGTTGAGGGTAACACCCCTGTGATCATCATACACGGCACCCTTCGAACCTTTGTTAGTTTGTCTCTTATTGCGGATTTAATTATGAACGGCCACTAGACTGTGATGCCCTAAAACAAAATGAGACGCACCACCGCTGCGTACATTCAGTTCACAATATGAGGCTTTAAGACCCACCCATTTACAGGTTTACAGGGCGGTTTTCGTTTTCTTGCAACGCTCTTCCTCATTGCGTCGCCAAGTTAGCTTTCTGTCCAAAATAACGCCCAGATATCTAACTTCCTCCGAATGAGGCAACGTTCAAGGAAGGGAGTTGTGGCCGAGCAATATTAGTTTTCATTAAAAAAAAATAGTTATGACCATTTTCCCCGGTATTCACCGTTAAATACCAAAGAAGTGGGCAATGATACCGCCTTGGGAAATTCCATCCATATCGAGGGATTTGTAGGGCTGGAAGGACCTTATGGCCGAGTCTACCCTTTTTACATCAATGAAATCCATAGATTCCAACGAGCGCCCAGAGGGGTTGAGAGCTTTGCCAAGCTCGACAGTATACGCTGGAAAGGGTGCACTCATACGAACCTCAATCATTTCCTCCCTAGATGACATCCAGTTTGCAATTGTAATTTATAAACATATTTACCTAATTTTCTTCGATAACAAATTCATGTTTGCATCCAAAAAACTGCAAAAATCTATCACAAAAAAGATCAACGGGATTTCGCAACTAAAATCTAATGGGCTACCAAACTTTCTATCCAAAAAATCTGAATCATATTGAAAAGTTCAAATTTTAATGAAAATTTGTTAAACTTTCCTAAGTTATGTATAAACTTTGAAAGTTTGATTTACTATGAATGGTTTTGTTAAAGCATGAACCACATTTTTTATGAAAAACTAACTAAAAAATGTTTGCTTTAAAAATCTTGTAGTACTTTTTGGGGTTAGAAGGAAGACGTTCCGCAGCTACTGATGTACCAATCAAGTGAGTATATTTGTGGCAAAGTTTTGGATATACTGGCTTCACTCCTTCCGATATTGCGAACAATATTTCGCTTTATAAAAAAATCAAAAGAAGTTGTACTTTTTGTCTATGGAAACATTTATTTCATGCATAATAGCTTTACACCAGTCACAAGGAGATGTCCCAGCAGTCACAAGTTTAAATATTTTTTTAATATTTCTATGCAGATTATATAAACCTCATTTTTAATGAAAACGGAAGCGTGTAGTTTATATTTTGTAGCACAAAGGCATCGTTCGTGAAAGTTAAGTGTTTTGGCTAAAATTCATCTTTGAGTGCACAAGGGTAAAATACAGTTATTTTCAGTGTCCCGCCAGTCACATTCATTCAAATGATAGTTACATAAAACTAAGAAATCGTTTGGTATTTTTATTAAAGCAATTTTATACATTAGCTATCGGTCTATGGTAAAAAATATATTTTTCTTTAAACGTGATGTAGGCGATTTTGGTATTACAAAAATGTTGTGAGTGGCAGCAATGCTTAAATTATTCGAAGGCGATTTCACGAATAATCGGCACTCAATCGATTAATGCATCGGTTAAACAAAACAGGGAAAACGATTCGATTAATTCGCTGTTCCTTTGTTAATTCAAATTGAATAAAAACATAATCCAGTTTTTGGTGATGTTAATATTCGCATTCGCATAAAAATAAAATATTTCCTGCTTATTCACAAGTTATCTTCGAAAGCTATCATTTTTCAAAATGTAACTAAAACGTAGCTCTTCCGATGACTACATGCAAATATATAGGCGCGTCTCTTAAAAAAAAATGCCTATTTAAGTGAAGCCGGTTGTACTGACGTCTGATGTTGTATGCATTCAGATATGCACATTGCGATATTTTACATAGCTGTGTACAAACATACATATGTGTGTGCATGATTCATATATACTACGACCGATAACAATGAAGTAAGACTAGGTGCAATTTTTTTTTTATACGAGTATTACAAAAGAAGTTGGGTAAAAACGAACGTATATTTCTCTTAGCTAATCGATTTCAATTAAATACGCTCCCATGTGACTCAAAGATAAACTCACACAGCTATACAAACAAATGTCAATATAAGTACATGCATATGTACATACATATGTATGTATATATATGGTTGTTTAAATTAAAACATGCTCGACACACATAGAAATTAATTTTGTTTCAAAAATCGGCTCTCTACGATTGATAAGAAATTTCGCCAGCTTTTATTACAAAAAAAAAACAGAATTAGTTAATAGTAAAAAAAATATATATATTTAAAATAAGCTTTCTAAATATGAACCAAATCGGACATAAATACGCGCTTTCGATATAAATCGACTCCGCGCCAACTACCGGCTACATTTTTTGTGGTTATTTAATACGGGATTTTCGAATGTCTCGACGCCTGCGCCACCTAACGAATTAATTCAGCTTTCAAATTGCATTTTGATCGGGTTTTGAACTAAGATTGGAATTTCAAGCCTTTAACTCATAGGGAACTTGATTAAAAATTTATTTAACCTTAACAAAAATGCTTGCATATGTACATTCAAAGCAAGTTAAATAAAAGCTTTTAAAAAACTCGATGAAAATTATGATCTCTAGACTGATTGCCTCACTGCGCGGTGGCGCGTGAGAAATTACAAAAACACTCACAAATGAGCGCAAGCACTTTAGGTCTTTGATTCTTTTTTAGATTCACTTTTCCATTATTTACGAATTTTCTTGCCTTTGTTTGGCATTGAGGCAAACCTGCCGACCGGCTTCAAGCACCCCCACACTAACTACCGCGAGCACATTCATTCATCGCCTATTTCAACGTAAGCATACTATTTATGTACCTCTTCTACGAGGGTCACTAAACAAGTCTATAGAATTCGCAACACTAATGTCATCTCGTTCGAACGCACAGAAAAGTTCCAGCTCTGAAAATATTCAACGCAGGTCGCGATGATGGTAAGAGAGGAAGTCAAAGGCCTTCTCTGCGGTGGTAAGAACAGGTGGAGAAGGACATGGCTTTACCCGGAATTTCCAATGACGGCAGTTTTGGACTCGGCCAAAATCGCTTAGGTGGTTACAGCACCAATGAAGAAGAAGAGTAATGTCATTTGAGTCGATTTGACTTTTGCATCGTAAAATTTTACATTTTTGTCATAAACGTACTCAGACTGTTTTACAGTGCCAGCGCTCTTTGTTTGTTTGAAGTTACTTTAAAGTTTAAACTTTTGGCATGGATAAATTGTCGCTTTTTTCGTAATAACGGTTTTTCTGGCTTTTTTAGCTACACTCTTGGACGCTATGAAGGAAAAACGATAAATGGTCTTTCATCAAGGCAAAACGAGCTCACAAAACAAACAAATTGTATTACTTTAAACGAGCAATTCTTGTATCCAGAGGTTTCTCGGAAACGCCTGAAACGATGTTGATGAAATTTTGTGTTCAGATACTGTTTTGCATTTTAAGGTTTTTTTAGATAGGTATTATCTCCGAGAATGTTCGTATAATATTGCCATCTATTCGAAATTGATATCAAATGGAAAGTATTTTAAAAATCTCGAATTCACGAATATTTTTTTTCATAGGGTTACCACCTATTTTCCATCGTATATTTTTTTTAATTTTTTGTTTACAAAATTTAGATATAATATTATTTATTATGGTCACTAAAAGAAAGGTCTTGAATAATTATTTGCCTATATAGTAAGTGTTATTCCTTAGGATATTAGTGTAAGGTTGCCACATATTTTTGATTGCACAAAATTTATCTAAAATAACTCAATATGGATATGAAATAAAAGGCATTTTTGAGAAGTTTAATATAGAGATATTTTTGTTTAGGGTTGCCACGTTTCTTTAATAGCAATTTGTGTCGTACTAATTTCAACGATCGCTTTTTTATGTACATATGTACATATGTATGTACATACCATACATATGTAAACAGTACATATAGATTCTAAATATGTACTTTCAACCGGCTGTATTTCTGTATAGAGTTGCCGCCTAATTTTTAAGGCAAAATATTTATTTAATTTGTTGTAGTCAAAAAATATTTTTTTTATTTGCTTCCATAGAATTAATTGTATAGAATTCTAAGTAAGCTGATATTTTTGTTTATCAATAATATTTTTCCTACGTTTTTATCTTCATTTTGTTTCATTAAATACTGAGGTACTTATTAGGCTAAAATAATAACGCATCGATAATTTTTTTTACGACATAATATCTATAAAAAAGATGTATGAGATAGTTTTAATGTTAAATAAATATTTTTTGATAAAACTATCGAGTTGGCCATTATTTGATACCCAAACTTTGAAAACTTTAAAAGGTATATGCGCTCCGAGCAAAGCGAATTGATGGGGGGTTATTTTGCTCCGGGTTACTTTGTTTCCGCACATCAAGCATAAACTACGAGAAAAATGCTTCATCAATTGATTTGATCTTATAAAAAATTTGTATAAAGCATGCTGAATAATATCTTGTGATCCAATAAGATAATGCTTACCGTCACAATTTTTTGTTTTCTTAGGCAGTCTAAGAACTTTTTAGTGCCCCTCGTACTACAATTCATTAGGCCTCGAGTATTTTTGCGTTGATGGTAGTTGTATTTTATTGATTCTTCTGGTTATTTCTTCTGTTTTTGTTTTTTATGTAGACAATCATCTGCAATTTGCAATAATTCTGCGATTACTGATGCTGTTGTCACAATCCTCTCCCCAATCGCAACCCATCTGCCTCTGCATTGTTATATGTAGGTACGTATGTACATACATACGTCGTTGACTTGCTTCTGGGTTTCGTGCTTCATTGCTTTCGACACTCGACGGGTTTTATCTTAATTACATTTCCTACCACTTGCTGTTCTTTTTACTGTTCAGCATGTTTCTTGTATTATATTGCTATTGTTGTTATTGTTGTACTACATTATGATAATTTTGTTTGTATTTGTTTCTGCTTATTTGGCCGTCGTTTTTGCACTATCTTCCCCATTCACTTCGTTCAACTGTTGTTTTATTCATGCAGTGACGTCGTCTTATCGTGCTGTTTTTCAAGAAAAGAGTCGAAAAAAAAAACAAACGAAACACCTACGCACCACCATGCGCCTGGAAATCCATCAAACTATTACTTTTCTGTTGATTGTCGAGTCACATTTAACGTGACTTACGTAAGAGTCGAATTAAATAGTGTGACGAAAATGTGGGCTGTGATCGGCAATCGCACTTTTAAGCGGCATCAATCGAAAAGTTACTCATCTATGGACACTGGCATTTGAAAGCTGATAAATTGCCTAAAAACCCACTGGTGTGTTCTAAAATTTGAATTATTTAGTATTTTTGTTATGTGCCGTAAATTCATATATGAAGGATTTCAATGCTCTAACAAAAAGTGATCTTTGTAAATCTATTAGCGCTGCATTTATGATCAGGCGGTAACCGGAAGTTATACAAAATCAGGAAGGTTTTAAAGCGGACAACCTCAGCATTAGCAATTTTATGTCTCCAAGCGTATCATCGAGCGGCCACCGTAGCCAAATGGTTAAGTGGTTTAAGGACAGAAAACGGTTTTGTAAACGACGAGATGTGGAGGGAGGATACTTAGAGTGCAAACGCTCTTTGCAGGAGACGGTACTGAGGAAGTGGCAGATGCGCTGGGACAATAGTTTCAATGGCTTGAGTGACTTATGAGTACATACGGGATGTTAATTTGTCCGTAAAAACCTTGATTTTAGATTTTGCCTCAGTCTGGGTTTACTTCTGACTGGACATGGGCCATACAACGAGTTTTTGCGTAAACGGAATCTTCACGATTCGGAGGATTGCGCATGTTGTTCGCAGAGCGAGGATTCCAGACACGTTGCTTTTGAATGCCGAATGTACTCCGACATTACGGATTTATTTGAGATGGTAATTAGATTGAGGGATGGTCGATTTATTTTCGACGATGCTCTCTCCATGCGTTAGCATATTGAAAGTATAGGGAAATTGGAAGGATAGGTCTTTAGACGGCGAAGACGTGTAAACTTTTGAGGGGTAGATGCATTGGTGGTGCCGACAAGTACAGAGTGGCATGGAAACTCAATTGATAACAGTTTCGGCTACGAGGTCTGACCGGAGACTTAATTATGGTACCGTGAGGAACAGGAGCCCCCAGAGTTTACTCTGGCCTGTTCTTGGGGAGGTGGTTATGGTTTAAACCCAAATTTGCGCGGGGCAGACTTTTGTTGGCTCGGTTTGGAACTGTATTGCAACCGGGTTCCGGACCCAAAGTACAGCAGGTGTTTAGAATCCAACCAAGGTGCTTAGTGTTTTGATGCGCTGTGTTTCTCAGCACCGTGAGGTTAGGCCGTCGTCGGCAGGTACACACGTAAGATTCATTAGTAGTATAAACGATCTTAATATTGCGTTAAAGGTCCTGTTGAAGATGCTGTGTGAAAGGCTGAAGGCCTTCATGGCCAACTTATTGGACTATATCAGGATGGCTTTAGTACTGGCAAATCCACCATCGGCGAGATTTTCACAGGTCAGCGAATCGATTTTAAAGCTGCCTTTGACAGTAGAAAGAGAAGATGCGTCTGCGAAGTCATGTCTAAATGTGGAGTACCTGAAAACGTATACAGCCAAATATAGTGACGTTGAGCACAACTTGCTTACGTACATATATGTTCCTCAGTTCAAACTGAGAAGGAATCCTCCGAGCCGTTCAATACCAAAAGAGGTTTTATACGAGGCGTTTCTCTCGTACGATTTCTCCAGCCTAATGTTGGACAGTTTAATATGAGCTACCCATCCAAATTTCAGCGTTAGCATGCGAGTATATAACATAGCGTATAGTGTGCTGCTGGCGTATGCAGATGAAATTGACATCGTCTGTCTTAAGACAGTCAGCAATTTCCTGCTTAGAGAAGAACGCAAAAGAGTTTGGTCTGGCGGTGATAGAAGACAAGACCAGACCTCCTAGCAACCAATAAAGACTCAACTTACAATTTGAATGACTTTGTCTATTTTGGGTCCAGCACTACCAATAATGTCAGCCTGAAGATCAAGCGAAGAATAACTTTTCCTCATAGCTCTTACTTTGGGCTCGGTAGGCAATTGAAGAGCAGGTTTGTCCCATGGCATAAAGAAAATTACGCTTTACAAATCTCTCATCATGCCTATGCTTTTTTATGGCGCATAAACATGGACGACGTCGAACAAAAATGAGAAGGCTTTGGGGGCTTTCGATTGAGCTATTCCACGCATGATCTAAGGACATGTTCAAGTGAGCGACGGTTACCGAAAAGGATGGAATGACTAATTGTATGAGCCTTCAAATTGCATGGACGATATAACAATTGTCGAATTCGCACCCTTGTGTAGATATCAAAGGCAACGGCATCTACGATCACAAGCGCAGATGATCAACTGGCGCAACTTCGCGAAAGAGAGAGGCAATTGCCCCTAGCTCTTTTCAGCAAACAACTGAGAGAGAAAGGCCCTTAATTAAGCAGGCTATACCATCTGCATAGGCCTGGGCGAAATAGTTGTCCACCAATTTGAGATTATGATCATAAATTTGGCGAAATATCTGCGCCTCATAACAGAATTACCCATTTACTTCGCGTCCACAATGCTGACTTTCAATCCAATACAACTCTTAACTATTTTGTGATAACTTTTCGCTCTTCTCAATGCACTGAGAATGGAGTTTAGTTACGTCAGCTAAATATGTTACAACATATGATTTGAATAATGTAACTATATCCAATATATAGGTACCAAATCATTGGTTGAGAGAAACACATTTAGCTGGCTTTTCTGGGTGTAATATACTCAGTATGGTATGGTGATACGGGGCGTATATGTTACATACGCATCTACGGATATATGTATGAGCACGAGTGGTTATTTTTACTTTTTTTAGTATAAACTTTTTTAAGTTTTCATTTAAAAACAATTTCGCGATGGAATCTTGTTCTTCATACAAAACTGAAGATAATGAATTTTCTAACATAAGGGTATCACGATTTGGGACCAAAAAAATATGTTTGCCGTAACAACTCGTGAGATTTCCTCACATGTGTATCTGTGTTCCTGAGGCATAATGGCTTAGATCTGCAGTTTGACTTTATTATTTAAACCACAGGGAATTTATTTTTATGATACTTGATGGGAATATTGGCAGAGGGTTGCTGGCATCAAAATGATTCCTTTTGCATTCATTTGTCAATAGTATTTACATAAATGGCTGTCGCATACATTCCTACGTTCAACTAAAGTCAACCTTCCAGCTTGAGCTGTTATAATTTACGAACACTGTTGGCGTTTTTGTGTTTGTCCTACCAAATTTGGTGGAACTTTTTCCTCTTCCTAGGTTGGTAGTTTTAAAGGAGTTTTGGTAGGTTTTATTCAAACTTAGATGGAGAGCATATTTGTAAACGAACTCCAAAAATTTTGAATTTCAAAATATGATATTACATCGAGCCCTTACCGCCAATATAACGTAAGCAACATTTTTTTCAAAATTTGGTTTTTGATGCAGAAATATTCCTAGAGTATCTAGATGCGTTTCCACATCAAAAATAAAATTTTGAAAACAATGTCGCTTACGTTATTTTGGCGGTTAGGGCTCGACATATCGACGGTTGAGTGGAAGATCGACCCCTCTCTGAAATAAGGCGTTCTTGAAAAGTTAACTGAGTAGGGCATTTTCGAACTGGCTGCCAAGATAGATCGATCTTCCACTCATCCGTCTATATGTGCCAGAAATGCTCGCAGATCTAACAAATATTTAACTCCAAGCAAATGCCGAAGAAGTATTTTTTTTAGTTTTTTGCCAAAGGCACAGGTAAGACTTCCTTTCCCATACGATTAGCAATGGCTTTTACTTATATCTATTGTGTGGACTTTTCACAAACCAGCCTTGATACAACTATATAGATGAAGTTCTACCTACCAAAAAAAGTTATAGGTGTGCCACTTAACAGAGTTTGCCAAAAATTTTGCATTAACTTTATTGATATTTTATAATTTCTACAGAGTGAATTGGGAACAAACTTTCACCATCCCTTGACCCAAGTTAATTTCCTAGCACTAAAAACGGCACTGAATATGCCAAAACGCTGAAAACGATTTGTTTCCAACACAAATTGGAATGTATGTGCGTGCGATTATTAACATCCGGTTACTGTTTGAAGAGGGATGGAGGAATTAAGATAAATTTTCTAGCTATTGTCGATGTTTTTCAATATACTAAAAGCAATGACAAAAAGTAAGAAGTAGTAGCGAACAAAAAAATAAGCGAATAATGAGCAGGCCGGCCGGCCGGCCAAAGGATATCGCACATCAAGGGATTTGTACGCCTACATTATCCTATCATCGAGGCGCAGAAAAATATTATTATTTAGTTATCACACAGCCGCACACACCCGTGCACGCTACTTTTCTGTCAAAAAAAAATGTACATACATATGTGTATGTATGTATATATTTTTATAAAATTCTATGTCTACTCTTTGATTTTATCTGCATACATATGGATGTACATATTAGGAATGTTAACCCCGGGATCCCGCGATCCCGCGGTCCCGGCCTTTTTAAGGTCCCAAAAACCTGGGATTCTGGGCAAATAATCTCGGGAATTTGGGGATTCATAATTTGGACTGCTGGCAATAATAGAAACTCGTTTTTATGACCAGTATTAGCTATGTTTCTTTTTTATTTAATAATTAATATTTTTTTTTAAATATAAAAAATTTTAAACACAAATGCCAATATATTCTCGAAACCGTGGGCCAAATATAGTAAAATTGGGTTTTTAGTTTTTAACTCTGACGTGAGTAGTTCAAAAATGATTTAAGAATTTCAGAGAACTGTGCTTGGAGTAGACGTATGGGTATCAAATTAAAGAGATTATCCTGTAGAATTTAAACAGATTCAAGTTGTTGGTGCACAAGGGCTGGTAAGTATTGAAAATGTCCTTTTAAATTTTTTATTCTTGAAATTTTGCAGTATTTGTTTTTGAAAAAATTATATATTAAGGACTTATCTAAACTCGACAACATCCTCGAATTTCGTTCTTGTAACTTTATCAGCTTAAAAAATTACCTATTCGTCCTTGTGAATCCAATAAATTTTATTTTTTTTTTAATTCTAAAGAAATTTACTCTTTCATTTGGTACTCATATTTTTATTATACATTGCATTGAATTTTTTAAATAATTCTTGGGATTAATCATAAAATTACTAAGTCCTTCAAAATAAATCTTGACGTCAGAGAGAAAAAATAAAAATGCCACTTTAAATAAAAAAGTAGGTTTCGAACCCATTTATTTAGGAGCTTCTCAAACAACATGGAAGAAATTTTTTCGATTTAAGTTGTTGAAAAGTAATAAATATCTACATATATCCCAGCATTAATCGCGGGATCCCGGAATTGTGATAACGATATCCCGAAAATCCAGGGATCGGAAAAAGCTGAAAAATTAGCATCCCTAGTACATACATATGTATACAGCTAGCAACTCTGAAGTTTTTTTTTTATTTTATTATTGCTATTGCTTTTGTGACTAAACTGCTGGCGGCGGCTTATTCGAATGAGTAGTGCGGCCCACTTTTTCGGTTTGATTATAACCTACAGACAAACATACATATAATGTACATACTATCCTTGACTATTGTCGATGTCTTATCGCGTAAATGCGTAAATGGCGCTGCTCATATCTGTATTGACACAGACAGCCGTATATGTATGTATGTATGTAAGTAGTTACATTTATACTTTCCATATGGGCACATTCAGTTGCATTTTGTCGCTCCTATAAAAATTAATTGTTGCGCTCGCTCTGCCTTTAATTCAGCAAACATTTCGAATTTTATATATATAAATTACTTGCCTTTGTTTTGGTTGTGGGTACCCATATGACTGTTAGAGCTATTATCGCTCGTGTTTTATTTTGTGTAAGTTTTAGTGCGACTCTGCTGTTTCATTCAATTCACAATTGTATTTTCTGTATTATCAGTTTATTTTTGGAATAAACAGCAGCGAGTCTCAATCGGCGTGCATGCAGTTGTAATCGTATCATACACAAATGGGCATTTGTAAATATTTTGCCTTTGTTATTTTTTTCTTTTGTTTTTCTGTGTATTCAATCAACAGCTTTTAATTGTGAATTCATGCTTTTGTGATCACTTTTTTTCCTCTGTAGCACATTTGTTTTAAATGTATTTACACTATTGAACTCATGTTTTTATACAAATATGCGTGTATTTGTTTTCTTTCTATTAAATTTCCAGTTAATTTGCGAGAAATTTATTTCCACTGTTTGCAATCTGAAACATATTTACATATGAGCCGTTAATTTTGAAAGTGGCATAAGTCGTTTCCTACCTCTTGTGCTAAAATGGTTGGTCTTTTTAATTGAATGCATCTGCGATTAGTTCTACAGAGAAAACGCGTTATCAGTGCGTAATTTTTTTATTTAGTATTGGTTTTTCGTTGAGCTCAACCAAAAAGAATTCATAAGCCCTGGTGTAATATTTTGTGTTTCGTGTATTTGGGTCTGTGTAAAAAATGCTCACCTCTAAAAATTATTTTAATTGTCAGTTTTGAATAATCCTTACTGATACAAATGCCAAAGGTTTGTTTGTTACGCTTTCCCGCTTTAACTACTCAGTCGAACTTAATAAAAATGAAATTAGCTTTTATCACGATTAGCCAAAGGGACGTGGCACCTCCGATACAAACAGAATTTTTCATACTGCATACCTCTGGATGTATTTGTGGTAGAGTACTGCTATGGACTACTTGGTATGGAGATATATGAAATCAACACTATACTCATGGAAAAGATGTGGGTTCTTGAAAAAGGGCCCGTGGCACCTGCCATTCAAACTGAACTTTTTACACTGCCACCTTTTAAAAAAACTAATCTCAATTCAAAGTATTTTATAAGTTAAATAAATTATTACAAAATGGATGTTGATCGAGTCGTTATATCCCAGAAATGGTGACTCTTAGGAAGAAAAGTGTCATGACGGGTTTTAGAGATAATTTCATTGTCTAACCTATTTTTAAGATAAACCTTACGGTTTAGCTGAAAAATTGTAAAAATCCATTTATGTGGCCTTTGACCTGGAATAATTTGTTTGCAGAACTGGGATCGATAAGGACTTTTCACATTTCATTTATAATGACTTACGTAACATTCTTACCAATTTTCACCTTTGTGGGAGTTACTGCAACCATTGAAAATCTACCTTGACCGGGGTTAACAGGAAACGATTTTGAAAATGTGGTTTCAATAGAGTAGCAATTAAAAAATATTAGTTACGCGGGTTATAATGTACTTCATTTATGAAAAAAAAATTATGCTACTAATATGTTACAAAAAAATATATATTTATCGAAAAATCCCCATCTCAAAATATTTTCCACTATATGTACACATGTATACATATATGTGCATAAGGAATACTGTGTAAAAATCTCACACGCCAATATTGAATTACTTTTAAATAATATGACTTTTGATTTAAAACGTGCGAGTAAACGGGTTAGATGATGCGTATGCTGCTACGGGGCGTATACGTTACATACGCAACTATGGGTATATGAGCATGAGTGGCTGATTTTACCTTTTTTAGGACCTATGTATGTATATATTTTTCAAGTTCCCGTGTAAATACAATTTCGCGATGAATCTTGTCTTATATATAGTCAAGTTTACTCAAAAACCACTGGACCGGATTTTATGAAATTTTCAGTTTATTAAAGCACATATGTATGTATAAGAAAAAACAACCGCAAATGGAATGATTATTTTTCCTATATTTTCGCTATAAACTCCGGATGATTTTGACTATAAAAGAATAGAGAGCAGCCACCTGTTTTAAAAATTGCGATCAATTTAATTGACAAAAAAAATTAAATACGATGTATAAATATTTTGATAGCGAAATAATGCGGTTTAATGAATTTCGTACAGAATTTTCAGCAGAGAGACACGACAAAACACAAAACTACCTGTTCGCTTTTTCATCGTGAATAAACCATTTCCTTAAAACTGTTCAAGCTGTTCATTTTTGGAAGTGCAGAGAGGAAAATATGACCTATAGAAACTAAAAGACTGTCTCTATAAAATTTTAATAATTAATTAATTTATTTTTTTTTATTAAAAATTTCTGGGCTGACGCGTAAAAAAACACGGTATCACTAGCAATTTAATTGGAAAATGATTTTTAATTTTCTGTCAACTTCCATATAGAATTCAAAAAATTAAAGTCATTTTTCACTTAAATTGCTTTCGTGGAATTGGCTGTTATTATAATAATATATAGTAATATTTTGGCGCTTACACTTTAGCCAATTGTTTGCCGAGCCGAAACATGTCGGTGCAAAAATACAAAAAAAAATATTTTGAGTAGTTTTCCAATAATTCTAGAACGTCGAAAAAAAAATCAAAAGAGCCAAAAAACTTCAATGCATGAAAAAATACAAATTAAAATTCTTCCGAGTAGATTTCCGGAGGAAAGCTTCTGAAAAAGAAAAATTTTCTGCCAAATTACACCGGAATTACACCGGAATAAGTCAATAAAGCTTCATGTGTGAAAAAAATTAAAACTGTTGTTAGTGGCTTTTCAATACTTCTAGAGTTACTGAAAAGGAAAAAAGTTTTGCCAAATTACACAAAAAAACAAAAATTTCTAAAGAGTTTAATGTTCGAAAAAATAAAATAAATAAAAATTGGAACTGTCCTGGGTAGTTTTTCAATAGTTCTAGAGTTCCTGAAAAAAAAGTCTGCAAAATTACGCAATAAAAAATTTTATAAAAAGTCGAAAATCGGATCCCATTTGATAACAGGAACAACTGATTTTGTTAGATTGTGAAACAAAGTTTAAACTACTTAGATGTCAGAAATACAAGACAAATATACACCAATTTTAAGTTGGTACTTAAGTTTCATTTCGAACGAATTAGGTTAACATAAATGTGGCACTTGAATATGTTAAGGAAACAACGAAATATGTGAAAACAAAACAAATACCTAAAATATCAGCATCACGCTCCACTGTTCCAAAACTGGGTGGTGGTACTGGGCTGACTCAATCTGCCACATCGGCGATTGTTTGGCGCTCTCTCAACAGCACACACACATGCATGCATACAAATGTACATAAGCAAAGTTTTTTACGCTCACATAAACAGCGAGAAAAACAAACAAAAAGGCAATGAAAATTGCCGACCGCTCCCTCCTTATATTCTACAGTTTCTCTATGGACTCTCTTTCTCCAGATACAGAGCGATATAGTATTGAGAGAAAGCGAAGCAAAAGTAAATACTTTTATAATACATACACTTCACCGCTGATTAAAAAACAAAAGTCACCAGCAAATCGCTAGCCGCAGATACACTGCAACACAAAAAAAAAGAAAAATTATCAAAGCAAAGTACAATGAACATAGCTAAAAAGAAAAGAAAACTAAATAAATACTCGTACTAAAAAATGTACAATATGGACTTGGATACTTAGTACCACTTGCCAAATGTCACGAACTAGATAAGCGGTAAATAGGCAAAAAAAAAGGTGGAAGAACAGCACACTAAAATTGAATGCAAATATAGTTCTATTATTTATTATCAGAATAGGAATTAGCATAAAATGAGGGAATTTAAAAAAAGCATTTATACTATATGTATATACATATGTAGGTACTTATGTATGTATGTATGTGTATGGACACTTTAATTGAATTTGCACTGTTAAGCGATCAATTTTTCCGTATAGGTAGAACTAAAGTTAAATTCTCGGAGACCATATTTTAGCAATAGATGTGCATAAAAACGTCTGCAGCTATTTACGCACTTACGCACAAATTTATACGGTGTACCTGTTTTTTTGTTTTTAAAGCTGACATGTTTGGAAAATCGCCGGTATTGTAAAAGACGGCTGAGCTCATAAGAAAGTAAAGTACATTTGCCCAATGCATATATATAGTATATACATATGTATGTATTAGTGTGTATGTGTACCTACACACACAAACAGAAGATGGCACAAAACAATTGTAATTTTTTTGGAATTTAATAGATACGCAACACGTCAACAGAAAATCGCTGGCTGACAGCTAGACGAAGCAGCACGAGTGTGTCAGAGTTGCCAGCTCTTTCGCAGACATAAGATTTCAATAAACTTTTATTCTCAAATACCAATCAACCGGCTTTACCGGTTGACAATTAATGAAAACCAGCTTTTGTGAAAGTCTTGTTTGATTACAAATACTTTTCACTAAATACTTCATTCAATTTTTGGCTCAACTTCTTCTGAACACCGCTCTAGAATCTTGCCATAGCGCTTGATTTTACAGATGTCAGAAGGTCATCAAACTGAATTCGGTGAAATTCGCTCGACAACAGGAAATCATGGCTCGAAAGACGAATATCATGGAAAATCCAATGAGTCGAATTATTAAAAAAACGCTGGAGACTTGAGCATTCAAATGCCATACCGGACATTTATTAACTAAAGGTTTTGGAAAAAATTGGATGGGAAATTTTTAACGTCTTTTTCTAAAGCACACTGACAAATTGACCAGGAAAAACAAATTTATACCGTGCCATCTAATGAAGAACTCAAACTGACTCCACGGCGTCAGTACTCTAACTGACTGACTGGCGGGGTGCCACTTACGATGGAGTCACAGACTTGCATTTTTGCGAACAAGGTGTCGTCAAAACATCGGTGAAAGTTTATCAGGAAACCGTTTTGGAAGCTGTTACTTATCCGCTTAACTATTCTCTGTTCCAAAACCAGTCCAGCATAATTCTGCGCCGGCCTGTAAAACTGAAACGAGCCAAACATGGCACAAAACAAATTTTACAGCATTCATTTCCCCTAGCTAATAACCCTCTGGCAGTTCTGATTTGAAACCGCTGGATATCAAATTGTGGATACCCCAAAATTGATTCTCTTAAGTCCGCTTTGATCCGTGCTGTGCCAATTTTCCAAAGAACAAGGTGCATGGTGCTATTTATGATTGACTGGCCGACCTACGGCCTGCGTGAAAGCCAAAAGCGAACATTTCGAATGAATCTTTCCTTTTTGTATAAAGTATTAAGTATCTCGTTAGCTGTAACCCCTTTTTAAGCCCGTTTGTCAAAACCTACTTAACTTTTCCGTAGATTTCAACTTTTGTGAGTCTTAACTTTTCTGAGTCTCTTTACAACCCCAGAATATTAAGAAACAATTTTAGGTTTCAAAGTCCATAAAAGTTTACTATCTAATAATAAATTCAAAGCAGTTGTTTACACTAATATAAACTACATACCGTTTTTCAAGATATCAAAAGGAAAATATTAAAATCTCGTATTGGGTTTTAATAAAAAGCTTCATTCCATAAAATGGGTTCGACCAGTTCCTCACACAAAAAAAAAATAATAATAATTTTAATTAAGGAATAAACCCCGATTTTCGCGCTAAATTTTGATATTTTCATAAAATTTAAACATTTTTATCATAATGAATAATGACAGTGACAAAACAGGAAAACGATTTTTTTACCTATGGCGGAAACCACTGTGCAATGTTTGAAAGATCCGAACATGTTAAGAATTTCGTAATGCTTTCCCAAGTTAACAGACTACCCCTAAGATGATTTTTTTTCCAAATTATTATTCTTTCATAAATAATAATTAAGCATTTTCTGCTTCATTTGGTAACACTNCCCGATTTTCGCGCTAAATTTTGATATTTTCATAAAATTTAAACATTTTTATCATAATGAATAATGACAGTGACAAAACAGGAAAACGATTTTTTTACCTATGGCGGAAACCACTGTGCAATGTTTGAAAGATCCGAACATGTTAAGAATTTCGTAATGCTTTCCCAAGTTAACAGACTACCCCTAAGATGATTTTTTTTCCAAATTATTATTCTTTCATAAATAATAATTAAGCATTTTCTGCTTCATTTGGTAACACTGTTGAATTTATATTTTGATAATTCGAAGAGTTCAAAGTCGCTTAAGAGTTCATCCGAAGAGTGTGAGGAGCTAGCAAACAGCGTAAAAGTGGAAATCTCTCAGAGCACCACCACCAGCTTTTTGGTGAGATTCTCTCCTGCAACCGGCTGATTGCGGCCTGGGTATGTTTTCATCAGTCTTCATTGACATCAGCTGCTGTAGGGTTGTTGTGGTCTTCGTAGTCGCCGTGTTTTCTCATTATTCGTAGTCAGAATTATTTGCCTCCGCCGCCGTTGTCGTTACCGTCAACACCAGCACCACCTCCGCCAACACCATTGTCGCTACAAACGCTTGCTACACTACCAACGCGGCAAGCAATCTTCCTCACACACACACGCACTCATACGATTGAATAAAAGGCCATAGAACGCTGAAAGCGAGTACTTTAATTTTTGTAAAAAAAATAAAAATAAAACAAAAGNTTTTCTCATTATTCGTAGTCAGAATTATTTGCCTCCGCCGCCGTTGTCGTCACCGTCAACACCAGCACCACCTCCGCCAACACCATTGTCGCTCCAAACGCTTGCTACACTACCAACGCGGCAAGCAATCTTCCTCACACACACACACACACACGCACTCATACGATTGAATAAAAGGCCATAGAACGCTGAAAGCGAGTACTTTAATTTTTGTAACAAAAAAAAATAAAAAAAAAAACAAAAGAAAAATAAAAATAAAAATAATCGATTAATAACCAAAAATTGCAAACGTGGAGCTAAAAATAAAAGAGAAAAAGTTAACCAAAGTCAACGACGACAAAGCAATCAAGTTTCTGTAGATGTATTTTATAAAAATAAATGAAGTGAGTGCTTAAAATTGTGCAAAATATTTATGAGTGTAGCAGATTAAGGAGAAAATAAAATACATACATGTAAGAAACTGTTTGAATANACGTGGAGCTAAAAATAAAAGAGAAAAAGTTAACCAAAGTCAACGACGACAAAGCAATCAAGTTTCTGTAGATGTATTTTATAAAAATAAATGAAGTGAGTGCTTAAAATTGTGCAAAATATTTATGAGTAAAAGGAATTGAAAAGATACCAAAAAATATTAAAATTCAAAGAGATTATTTCGAAAAATATGTTACCCACGCCATAACGAGTGTTTTTCCAAGTGCGTAGAAAATTAACTAAAATCCTGTTTTATTAAAAAAAAAAAAAAGAATTGCGTATTTTGCGAAAATACAAAAATAAAGTTAATCTGCGCAGTTGNCCATAACGAGTGTTTTTCCAAGTGCGTAGAAAATTAACTAAAATCCTGTTGTATTAAAAAAAAAAAAAAAGAATTGCGTATTTTGCGAAAATACAAATAGGAAGTTAATCTGCGCAGTTGTTATAAATTTGCCAAGAGCATTTTTTATTTGGGATTCTAAAAGAAAAAAACCTGACAGCTACTCCCACTGCTGTTATCATTGGGTATTTTCATTTGATGAGCAGACACATTTGTCTTAATTAACACCGGACGGCTAATAGATAATGTCAGTCTATCTGGCATATACATTTCCATATTTTTTTAGACCTAATCGCGATTAATTACTCAAATTCTGCCAAAAAAACCATTCCAGCTGTTAGCGTAAATTTTTGATTTTGCTTTTCACCGTCTGCTTAAAAAATTTTCGCAATACTTTCTTTTTTTTAATACGATTTTCAATTTTGTTTTGTGCATCGTCCGTTTTGATGACGTTTACAGCATTCTATAGCTACAACAACATAACAGCAACAACGAAAAGAGTAGAAAACTAGCATCAAGCAAAGAGCAGTGATTATTTAAATTAGCCGTATCTCAAAGCATTTATGTGTAAGTATGTATTTAGTATCTACATATGTATTAGTTAGCATTGTAGCTAAAGTTTTTGTTGGTTTTTTTATGTGCTTATATACTTAGACTTAGCAACGTACACTTGTGTATGCTCCGCCGTTCGTCAACGTCTGGAGTTAAACCATTTACACTCGCCAGCTGGTACGCTACAGTGTATCAGTTCTCTCCCAATATTAACGAACACATCCAACGGAGGGTTGTCTCTATATTCTCTCTACTTTCTTTATTGTCTTCACTGCTTAAATCGTTTTTATTCTTACTTTTTATATTACTTTAGTGTATTTTTTGAAATAATGTTCTTTATTTTTATTTATCGCTTAATTTTTAATTTTACTTTACTTTTATTTATTTATTTTTTACTCTATTTAACTATAAATTTTTTTAAACTTATTACGCTTAGATTAAGTTCCTTTTTATTTTCTATTTCATTTTATTTTGTTTGTTTTATTAGATTTTCTTTTATTGAAGTCTTTAATTTTATTTTTTTCATTTTTTATGTATTTCATTAATATTTTTATGTTTATTTTATAGTATTTTTAACGATTTTTTGTTTATATTTATTGTTGAATGTTTATTTAACTATAGCTTATTTTATTATGTAAAAAAATGTATAGGTATTTGTTATTTACATTTTTTATTTAATTTTAAATTGTTTTATAGTATTTCACATTACTCAACCTTATTTTCGTTTGCTTTTTTTATTCTGTATTAAGTAAAATTATAGTCCTTTATTTTTTTAATATATTTTATATTTGTTTGTAACTTTATATTATCTTATTAATTTTTTGTTATGTTTTTACTATTACTGTTATTTGAAGTTTTTATTTCATTTCGTTTTATTAGTTTTTTTTTATATCTATGTCTTTTATTTTTCTTTAATTCACTTTATCTAATTTTTGTTTCGAAAATCTGAAGAAATAGTTGCTTTAACTTTTATTAAGTATTTGGCAGTAAAAGATAACGCTAACACAAATTCAAATTTGTTGTCTACTTGTGATGCCCTTGCACGTTTTTATGGCGTGAAGTTATCTGTCAGAAAATATAGCCGATTGACAGAAACGATGAATGAACTGCATACAAATTACTTACCCAGTTATCGCTCACTTTAGAAAATCAAGAATGATCCTGACGAAAGCAAGTGATTTTTTTTTTATCAACTAATTAAAAGACTACTTTCAAACAAATGCAGTGAGTAAATGTTTCGAATTTTGATACTCTTTTTACTCAAAGAAGCAATTTGTGTCTTGGAAATATGAAAAGCATCTGTGAAGTGCAGAACGGACTGTCTCCGTTGCATGCAAAAATAAAATTATTCGAGTGTCTCTCGCATAAATCTTATAGACTTCCATTAAATGTTGGAGAGACGCAAGAGAAAACAAAATACTTTTTGAAACAACGAAAAGTAAAATTGAAATGAAGTTGAAATATCGATTGGGTTTGATAATACACGAAATGAACACAGCCCGAAGAACCAAGAACGATGGAAATACAGCAAAGAGATTTTTTGATAACAAACTGATATCTGCCAACATTACTAGTACTCACATTGAAATAGTAAAGAATTTTCAACTGTTTTAAAAATAATTTCATGTGGTCTAAAAATAAATGTTGAAAGATTTCGTCATTTGTTAGTAGAAACGAGTAAGTTTTAATTGTATCACTACCCCTGGTATTTCATGCCGGTTGCTCTCCACGAGATACTAGTTCATAATTGCGGTATTACTGAAAATATTAATTTACCGATTGGGTTACTTACAGAAGATCCTTTGGAAAGTTGGCATCAAGATATCAGAAAGCAGAGATTTAGATGCACAAAAAACATCAAGAAAAGCTGGAAACAGTGATTTATTGACAGCAGTGTTACTCACATCCGATCCTCTTATATCAAGTAGACGAAAAAACTACCAATGCTAAGTAAAAAATAATTCTGAAACAAAAAAATATTTCATAACTACAAGAAAATAGCAGCTATGCTTTTACTTCTGAATATGTTCACAAATAATAAAAAAAATTATAACTGTGTTATGCATACTACAGCAAAAAATACTGCAATCGGATCATATTTAGCACCGGGAACCGACTTTTTTGTGGCTGGGGACGTGATAGCAGGCCAATCAACCCCATATTTTTAGTTTCTGGGTAGACAAATGCAGAAATAAATTTCAATTAAATCGGATTAAATTCTTTATTTCCGCGTGGAGGTTCGCCGATTTTTGGCTGTATTTCATTTTCAGTCTTTTTCTAAGTGAAAGTGAGAGCCTATAAAAAATTTCATTAAAATCTGAGCGTGTTTACTATTTTTAGCCGCCGTTTATATTGTGACGTCACACTGTGCCACGTATGTATGTATGTATGTATATGCTACATTGCGTTTTCATTTATGAATAGGGCTATTCGCAATCCGGTGCAAATGGCCTAGCATCATAGCATTGCAAATTTGTATTGCAAATTATTTGCAATACACAAACAAAATACACGCATTTGCATTTGTCATGGCTTGACAAATTTGCAATACCGAAAATCCATAGCATAAAAATGCTATGCATTGCAACTCTGGTTGACATTTCTATCAGTTGATTAAAAAAGTTTTACCATGACAGTTTATTAAAGGTCGCTCACAATCCATGGCATATTTCTGCAATTGCATAAATTTGTCAGCTCTTATGCACCGAATCGCGAATAGCCCTATTGTATTCGCACAAGTTTCTGCATAGATTCTGCAATTCTCATTGTCACTTGCAACTGGAATAACTAGCAACAATACGAGTACTTATGAATACCAGCTTGACTAGATGACATAAGTTGTCGTCGATAAGTTGGCGTTGGAATGACACTGCAACGACGTCTGCCTGCTAATGGCAACATTGATGGCGGTGCTCTTTGCTTTAGCAAAAATTCTATTTCTTATCTTGTCGGCAAATTTTTGTTGACTTTTGCTCTCACTTCTTAAGAAATAGCAAACGAGCAGTAATAACAAGCAAAGTATGTATAGGAGTTGGAAAAGTACCTGAAATAAGTATGCGTCATTATCTGCAACCGCAAAATTGATGCCAACTTTGAGTGACCAAGAAGTAA
This sequence comes from Rhagoletis zephyria, assembly GCF_001687245.7. Taxonomy (NCBI): domain Eukaryota; kingdom Metazoa; phylum Arthropoda; class Insecta; order Diptera; family Tephritidae; genus Rhagoletis; species Rhagoletis zephyria. The sequence goes on along the minus strand of NW_016166137.1, from coordinate 2,212 downwards.
TTCTTTTTTGCTGAACAAAAAAATAAAATAAAAATATGAAAATTATGAATCGAAAAAAAACGTTTGTTGTTTGTTTTCCAAACTTGTAGATTACCAAATTGATTACCATTCTCCAGGGAGACACTGATCCTTCTACACGCGGTGAAACAAAAAAAAAAAATCATTAAAAAAAATGCAGATGTTAGCTTTGTTTATAAAAGATATCTTCTCAAGTTTCTGCTGGGTCCATATTGTTTTCAAGAGAGATAAAAAAAAATGCAAGTGTGCTTTAACATCAGCATCATAAAGACGCAAAACTTGGCTGGAGGCTGCCTTGTTATTACTAATGGAAATTACGAACACTCATAGCGAGCAGCAGGTTTCCCGATATCCGCATGACGCACGGAAATGGTTTTAATTTTTGCACCGAGTTCCGAAAGGCAGGAGTTTGTTAACTTTCGAGATCTGAAATTATCCAGCTACAGGCCCAAATTCCTAAGCTGATTATTATGTCTTTATTTTAGTCAATCATCTATTTAGAGAGGATAGTATCGCTTTCTCAATGATGTAAAGCACTATCTGTTTTTATCAAAACTGCTGGAATGAAAGTTGAAATCCTAGCATTAACAACCGAGTGGATTATATAATTCAAAATCAGTTTTACAAGGGTTCAAAAATAGGGGATGAAAATGTCTTGATATAGGAGCGGGAGCATTAAGGCTAACAGCTAGAAGTATCCTTCTTGATATTGAGCCATTCAATAATCGCTTTGCATTTTAAGGATATCTGTATTGGCGTTATCTCTGTGAATTTTCATATAGGGTTGCCAACTATTAATTTAGTTACAAACAAAATTCAATTCAGAAGTATTTTTGAGCAGGGTTGCCACCTATTTCCCATCATTTGTATATGAAATTTTTTGTTTAGAAAGACACAATATTACTTTTTATGGGTACTCTTGGACAATTACATATTTGCCTATAAAGTCCCTTAGGATATTAGTGCAAGGTTGCCACTTATTTTAGACTTTACAAAATTTAACTAAAGCAATTGATATGAATATCAAATGAAAGGTACTTCTGAGAATTTAAATCCAGAAATATTTTCCATGAGGGTTGCAAAGTATTAAGGTAATACAAACTTATTATTAATTTCATCGAGCATATATATGTAGACACACATACATGTACACTAAAAATATGTGGTCTCCATCTTGGCATATTTCTTAATAGGGTTGCCACCTAATTATTAATGTAATTTATTTAATTAATTAGATTTAATAAAGTCAAACTCTTTTAAATTTACATATTTCCAAAATATTCTATGTATGAAACTCTGAGTAGTACTGAGTAGGCTAATGTATTGGCAGTATAAATAATAGCGCTCGCCCCTCGGCCGACAATGACAAACCACCGAGTGTATTTCTGCTATGCAAAACAAAGAACAAATTCCTTTACCAATATTACATGAACATTTTTATAACGAAAAGCTGCCCAAATGACCATTATTGGGTACCAAACCTTTGAAAACTTTAAAAAATACATGTGGTTCCGAGCAAAGCTCAGTCAACCTGATACTATGCTTTTAGTAGTCCAGTTCTTCTCGAGGTAAAAACATGGAAAAAACGAATTTCGGACGAACATTTTCGAAATGCTCTCGAAGCTTTACAATTACAGGTCAAAAAAGGCATCGATCTAGCATCTATGAATATTTACCAAGATTAATAAAAGAAAAACATAATAATAAATTTTTCAGTTGACGCAGTTCTAGAAGAATTTTTCAACAAACCAAGGAAAATGTGAAAAATCTTCGTTTCATTGATTTATAAGTTAAGTGCGGACTAAATAAAAAAATGACTAATTAAAAAAATTCTACCTAATTTTTTTTGTTAAGTTATGGTGCGATTTGCGTGGCCGCAAGTGTAGGTGGTAAAGGGGTATAAACTTAGTAATAGTAGAAAGAGACAAATAAGGGTACTGATACAAGAAATTATTTAAGAATATATGAGAAAAGATGCCCGACTAATGCCAATATTTACATTTTCGTCAGGGCCGTTTAAATTCACCACAAAGTACAGCAAGTCTTTATCTCAAAATCTGTATTTTTCATGAAGCAGAGCCTGCTTATTTTATACCGACGCACATTTTGTACAATATTTTTATGTGGTAGGCTTTATCGCTATAAAGAACATTCTACCGTAAAATAGTGCTCTTCTAGTTTTGTTTTTTTTTTT
>NW_016166136.1:0-25186 GCF_001687245.7 Rhagoletis zephyria | reverse complement strand
TTGGGCATAAGAAAAGCAAAGGAAAGCTGGAGCAGCAGCTATGTATTTGAAAGATGGTAAGGCAAGGAATTGAAGTCGTACTATGGCATATGCCAACAATGGCAGCACCAGCAGCAGCAGCAGCAGCCTTGGCAGGCAGCAGACATTTGGCCAGACATGCTCACACTAGCCTTGAATAACAAACATATGTACATACATACACGCCCAAGTACAATTTTCAGAGATGTATTTTCTCAGTCATTTATTTGTATGCTTGTGCATCTTACTACATAAATGTGTTACTCATACGCCCGAGTGGCAAATAAGTCTTTGATTCTTGAATGTGGCACGTGTGTATGTGTAATTCTTCGTAGGGAATTCCTCAAGGTTGTTTGAGGTTGAATTGAATTTGTGACACACTTATACTAAGACATATTTTTGTGTGAGCCCAACCACACATGTACGCTATGGCTTCTACAAGGAAACACACAATTTTTTGTCGTCGAAGGTTATGTGGAAGGCGAAGAACGTCGGGATGTGCGTCGTTTCAAGTGGCACTTTTGAGATTTTGTGTTTTTTGTATTTCTTCGCAATTGTGTGTTTTGTGAATTGGCATTTTGCGTTATTTGCTTACGCGCGAAAGGTGATATATTTAAGAACCTTTTATTTAGAAATCACTAGCTAAATCTAAAAAAAAAAAAAAATCTTACAGGTAGAGCATATCTGTTTCAGTAGTTTAGTATGTGTGCCGCGGGATGCCTATTTTTCTACTAATAGCCGTTTTTGTACCTTAGTGTCTTTCAAACCACTTACTCTTCGAGATGAGATCGGGGAGGTACGACAGCTCTCCTTATAAATATAACTTCATAGGCCTAAAGCTTGGACCAAAATTTCAATCAATGCAAACGAACATTAAATATTGCATAATGGTTGTAAACTAATACGCTTTCAATAAAATATGGCGAATCAAAATGGCGTCCTTACTGCACCCCTTTAAAAACGCCCTTTTTACGAAGAAGCAAATATGTGTATTTATTAATTACTTTCTGCTAATGATGACAGAAAGTTAGATCCCGACTTATTCTCTACTCAGTTTTCAGGGTCGCTGATTAAGAATCTGTAGTCAAGTTTTTAATTAAAAATATTGGATCTCATATCGACGGCTGTGTGGAAGATCGACATACATACATATCTCGGCAACTTGAAAAGTTTATGAGATAAGGCGTTTTTGAACTGGCTGCCGAGATAGGGCGATCTTCCACCCAGCCGTCGATATTATGAATCTGAAGTGAGATTGGAAAAATTCAAAATGGCGGCAAAAAAATTAAAATCGATTGGGTTCGCTGAAATCTTTGATTTTGGGGGTTCTTAAGGTAGCTCATCATACCGGCAAAAAAAAGTGGTGTGTGCTTTTAACTGGACCCACCTACCGACATATATTTCGACCCGCTGAATTTGGAATAATTTGCGAAAATGTCGAATCTTTTTGCCTTTTTTTGGTTTTTCGCAATTTACTCGAAATTTTAAGAATGCGCAAATCAACGGACTTCAGATTCGGATTCAGCGGGTCAATAGGTGGGTCTGGTTATATGAATAGACCACGTTTTTTTGGGTACCGGTGTTATGAATCGGAGACCAGTTTTTAAGAATTCAAAATTTCGGATCCCTATTGGATATAAAATTTATCGCGGAAAAGTTAAAATCGAACGTACGTACATGGCGTATGCGTAAAATTCTCATCTTGTCTAGGAAATTCTCTCACGCCTGGTATCCAGGCACAGGAACATCGAAAGCAAAAAGTGAGCTAATGAACTGCTTAATTCAGGAACCTGTGTTGATGAATATTACACCGTGGTACTGGAATGCCTTCCTGGAAAATTCGAAAGAGAAATGCATTTCCTTGGGATGGATAGAAATAGGTGGTCAGATTTACCGAATTGCAAGATATCAAGATAACTCTGGCCTGATTTTATCAAAAAAAAAGTGTTCTCGGATCTGCTTAAGAGATCAAAATAGCACAACTAGCGGATTTATCAAAAGTTCCTATTAGCAAAATTAATTAGCGAGAGAATCCAGACGGTTCAGCAAACAATCTAGGATTTACAAAAATAATACAACTCATTTTCCTCCTCATAATTTTAAACTTAGTAGCTACTAGGAAGCACTGCATTCATAATACAAACCCTCGCTCATCTGAAGGTCAGATTTCCATCTTTGTCTTATTGTAAACCATATTTGAATTTCGAAGCATCAACAGTTTAGAAATTGCATCAATATGGTCTGCATTACTATGTAACTTAACTTTGATTTCGTTATTCCCTCTTCTCTTAATACTTAAAACAATTACTTAGCTACCTGCATACTACTAGTTTTGCTATCAAGGAGCTTTTGAGTTGTTTTGCTATCAAGGGGCTTTAAAGGTCTCGGATCGCGCTGTCCTCAGCATCGTATATATCAAGGCGTGTGCATATCTATACCCTTCCCACTGTACTGTCTGACTGTAAAACGATGAACTATGAGCTTCCTGATGATGTCGCTGGTTATTTCATACATCTTTTGTGCAGTTAGGCAGTTTTTTTGCCAGAACGTATAAAGCGACATTTTTTGGCGTTTCTGCATACTGTGTTTGACATAATAATGCCTAGGGTATTATCAGATTTCCACAGGTCAGATCGCTCATTACCCCAACTTTATTAGAAGAGATGAACTTAAAATTAATTGTAAATTTTATCTCGAATAAAATCTTAAGGCTTCTGTGGAATACTTCATATTGTTCTGTATTTCTTTTTTCCCAAGGTATTCCTTTATACAAAAAAGAAAGCCCTCTTTTGGTCATTACAGATGTTAGCATGAATTCTAATCGATTTCTTATACTTAATTTGGCAGTTCTAGTCTAATACCCAATCTAACTCATTAGCTGCTGAAAGGCTCCACTGCAAGCTTAGAGCTTGCCATCAAGCACTACATCCAGGTATTTTAAAGCTTAAACAGACGGCAGCGTTGATCCGGATTAACTCGGACTTAATCCGAATCAACTGCAGTTAATTCCCGAGTTGATCGGTATCAACGCTGCCGTCTGTTTATGCTTTTAAGTACAGTTGCAGAGAGTTGTATCTCTTCTCCTCCAGTAGCCCGGTTCCTATTTTGGGCTTGACATAACCAATTCAAATGCGGTTGAGGAATACAAAACATTGTAAATTATCTTCTGTGACTGCATTTGGATAAATCTTATTTGGGTTCCGGAATATTTGAGCACCTATGGAGATAAGACCGCCGATGACTTAGCAAAATAGGGCTCCTGGTGTCTTTAGGTGTGGACTAGATTCTAGTCCAAATAAGATCCCTATGTAGGAATATCTGCTCACACAATAGCAGCTCAAATAGCTAGCTTGCGGCATCAGATCGCAAGAAAAGAAAAATTAAATTGAAAGAAGTAAAAGAACGATCTGGAGATTAAACGAAAAATAATCCTTGCTAAAAGGTGCTATGTGAGCTCAGTACGCAATTGAAAACCTGAAACTTCTATCGACGATCAATGGCGTTCTATTATATTTCATAGAAACGTGGAAGTTTTCCAACAAATGGATAAGGTTTTTAAGCTTTCAGAAGAACAGCTTTCGCAAGATCTATGACCTTGTTCTCGTGGACTTAGTGAAGTTATCGATGGCTTGGGTATGTCGAACGCATAACTGGTGATGCTCCGGTTAAAAAAAATCTTTAAATCAAGGACACTTACGAACTTAACGGAAGGACCAAGCGAGGAAAGACCGACTTAACTTTGCAAAGGAGAGACGAGACTGCTGAATTTGTAGGTCTCATCTCTAACCGGAAAAAGGTTGCAGTGGCTAATAATAACAAGAAGAAGCTTAAAGTAGTATAAAATCAGGCAAATACTCTTGCAAAAGTAAAAGAAAAGGGGACCGATGGGAAATATTTGAGTACCTTCTTGGCGAATTTTAAGCTTTAATGAGGAAAGGTGTCTTCATTGCCGCTTTTTAATGTTTGCTCGAATGTGAAATATGAAATTTTTTTGGTAGAAACCAAAGCAATTAGAGTGAGACTAGAATTTCTTGTAATTCAAAGCAAAATTTACGATTTTCTGAGCATAGAATTTCAAATTATCAACCGAATTGAAAAATTGGTGGTAGGATATCAACTCATCGGAATATTTGTTTTATTTTTCTATGTAGTTACCGAATAATTTTGGACCACGTGAGCTGTTCATGATAACAATCTTCTTTTTTGTCGGAATAGTGGTTCTTCACGGGTGGTTCCATACTAATTTGGTTTAGTTCTCATCACTGTGTCATGAAAAAATTAACGTCACTACTAACTCTTTGTATTAGTATTGATTTGGTTGTATCTTTGCTTAAAAATTACTAATATTCACGACTGATTTTCGATGGCTGTATTATGACCAGGGCTGCATGAGTTTACTCTAAAATGCTTAAAATCTTCTTGTTCTGGAATTTGCATACATACATTGCTATAAATAAATAAAAAAAGTAATGTATATGCTTAAGACTTGAACCCTACAGAATCTAATTGGGCGTATTCATAGTCAAAATAAAGGCACCAATGTTAGTTGCTGCTTTTTGACATAACCCTGCAGGAAGTGACGTAAGCTTATAACTAACCTTAGTCTGTTTACGCGAACACTAGTACTAACTATTAACTGTATATTTTATTTGAAAAATGTTAACTAATTTTGTGGCGCGATGGCAGCAAAGAAGTCAGACCTGTATAGCTCTGCACTACATGTCAACTAACTTGTAATTAACTTTTTCTGGACATAAAATGTCAATAAAAAAAAAACATTTTTGAAATTTGTTTTTGTTATTTTTATGGCCTTTATAACAATTATATTCAACAATTTTTATGAGCTCGAGGCCGTTTTCAGTAAAAACTTATTGTGGAAAAGCAACAATATAACAATATAACACTGAAAACGGCCTCGAGCTCATAAAAATTGTTGAATTTTTGAAATTTTTTATTTATTTTTATTTTTTTTTACATTTTTGTTTATTTAATTTAAATTCATCATTGCATATTTGTTCATTTGTGTTTACATATCCTGCAGTAGGTGGTCCTATATTGAAATTCCGTCAGATATAACATCAAAATGGTAATATAAAATTTCAAACTTCTTTTTATTTGTCCTGAATTCGAAAAAGAATTTGTGAAAAGTGAAAGCAGGGTTTGTATGATGATTTTTAAATAGAAACTTGTTAAGAAAACAAACTCCCGATTGTGTTTGCATGACTCCTGCAAAGGCTTTACATCTCACTTTAAGTTGGTTTTGTCTTAGCTAATTAAAAGTGAGGTATTTGTCAAAATCCCGCTAAAAAGCGAACTATAAGTTGATTATTTTTAACAATTGATAATTTTTCACTGCAGGGAATTTCCATGGAGTAGCTGTCAAAAAAGCTGCCACTAACTTTAAAGTTGCCTTTTTGTAAACTAGAAATATGTCCCAATGTCTTTATATGTACTAAAATAAGTCAACCGTTTATTAATTAATCCTTCATCGATCATCTTTATGCAATCAATGAAGTAACTAAAAGTACAATGCTAGAGAGTTGGGCTATTTAAACCACTCGATAGAAATGTATCTCCGAACCCTCATAGTACCACGGCTCAGGTACAAAAAAGTACATAGATATGCATACGAATGTATATAGAATCTATGGTTAAAGAAATATGCACGCAATGAACATACATACATATATGAATGCACATGTGTACGTATAACCGAAAATCTTGTGCTCAAATAAATTACGGACATATCGCATTACAAAGCGATACTCAAGAGGGCTGAGGACGAGTATTAGTAGAAACGTTGTATCATATCAGCATACCACGTAGGGAAAATGGATACTAATTAAAAAAGTGGGATGCACATGGTGATGTAGTTAATTTGATGATCAGTTTTCAAAACTTGATAGGCGAATAAATGATACCAGGTCATTAGGGTGGTTCTTAAAATACCAACATCTAAATTTTGTATGGGACACCCCTTCATTTACTTCTACTTACCAAATTCAAAGAATTTCAAAGCTTCAAACAAAATTTTAGGGGTCGCTACGAGGGTTTGAAAAAATGAGGTTTTTTATAATTGCGAATTTGGTCCTAAAATATGATACATTTTGCATATTATTGAAACTTATTTATTCATAGATATAAATTCATAAACTAGCTAAGTTGAAGCTGGTCGAAGTCAAAATCTTATAGATTTTAGCGATTTAAAAAAATTTAATTTTTCCCCCTATTTTTTTTTTTTTTAATTTACATGGATGTCTTTACTTTTCACGTAGAACAATGTAAAGGAGTATCCCACGATATTGATATTTCAAGGACCACCTTACAGACCATAGTGCTATTGCCGGAAACTGCATGAGAGGAGCGACAACGTGTATCTTTCAAATATTCTCCCCGAAAAGGGTGCTGGTGAAACGTATTACTGGTCACCTGCCGCGCACCTAACGTTAGGCATAAATTAGGATATACGCAAATGTCGGTCAAGTAAACTCCTTAAGCCTCCAAATTGCAGGGCTTCTCTAAGGTCACTGCCCGATCGGAATTCATGCGGTGAGACTAAAACTCTCCCCTAATTACTTGGAGGATGATGGGTGGAATCATCTTAGCACCTTCTATCAACCAGAAGCAGGCCTACTATGGACACGCAGCGGTCTTAAAGATAATTAATATTAGTTGGTGTAACGGATTCAAGGCCAACTTAGATGCCGAAACTTATTACCTCACAACATTCTGAGATTTTAGTTTTAAGATTTGCATACACTTTCCAACCCGGGAAGATTGGGAACGTGGCCTCCTGACCCTAAATGATGACATTTCCATCTACACTGATGGCTCAAAGATGCAAACAAGGAGCCGGCTCGAGTCTGTGCTCTAAGGACCCTCAAATAAGGCAATCATATCGCCTGCCTGATAACTGAGATGGCTAGACATGGCTCGGAAATGGAAATTAGCGAAGCGGATAACTCCCTACTGCCACCGATTTTTTTTCCTGCTAAGGGGAGGAAATATACATCACAGCCGTAACTAATGACCTATAGATCAATTGCGACGTCGTCGTGACCGGGATTCAATAAGAGTTGTACTGAGGAACTATTGACACTAAACAAATCTGCAGTGAGGGCTCTTACCGTTGTCATCACAGGGTACTACTGGGTAAAGGCAGCAATGGCACACTGGCCAAATGAGCCTTCACACGCTAGTCTTCCAAGACTATGAAAGCAACGAGAATTCAAATGGACCAATGGAATATTTATGTTTCTTCAATAAATTAGGTATACTTTTAAAATTGCTTTAATCCGAACTGTCGAACAATCCATCAATTTCAACCTAATCAACATTTCTAGAGGGATGCAATTTTCTACGAAAACCATTCAATCGCGACATGGCTATATGACCAGACCGAGTCGTAGGCGACTTGTAGCAATGCGGAAAATATGAATAGCGAATGCAGCTTTGCGTATGAAACGAATCCTGCAACAACGGCAAACATAACAACATCCACCCAACAACGATTGCTACGAATGTTGTTATGGCGCAGACGAAGGCGCAGTCGAAGGCATAGCTGATGGAGGCCTCCGTTGACGAGGTAGCGAAAAAAATATATTCGCATTACCACTGACGATGACTACAACGACGACGACGACGACGCCGATAACGACGACGACGACGACGATGACGATAACGACGACGGGAACTAACAAACGCAGAAAAGTCGCCATTACTAGCCTGCTGGTAGGCACCCACAGCCGGATACGATGTATGTACCATGCCATGCTGAGCTGTGCTTTACCAGGATGTGTGGCATTGTATGCATGCATATTAAATTGAATCGAATCGCATACGTTGCTGTAAGTTCACATGCATAGTCCTAAGTCCGAGTAGTGCGAGTTTTATTGGCAACTAGCAAAGCCACCAAGACCCAGAGCATAGCAGAGCGGAGAGAAGTGGAAGAGGCCGTAGTAGTAGTAGAAGCAGCAGCAACAGCAGCAGCAGTAGCTTTATCTTTGAAGCACCCTCTGGTTCGCTTGTTCGTCAGAGAAAATAGGAATAGAAATAGGCGGAGTTATCAACGTTTTTCAGTTATAATAAAAATGCAACACACTTTATGGATACAGACATATATATGTAAGAAGCATAGTATGCAGATACGAGTATAAATGAGTTCGAACAACTTCACGCTGCTCCACTCCAAGTGGTTTTCGTTCGATTGGAGTACTCATACGCAGCGTTGGTCGCATCGATACCTATTAGATAGAATGCTGCGGCTGGGTCTACATATTGGCTCATACCAACAGCAGCTGAGTTCAATAGAATATACAACACACCAATTTTTTTTTCCAACTATTTTCTTTGCAGTACGCGCTCTAGTGGGTGAAGATATGAAGAGCTTCGGCATGGATATGGGCGAAAGCTAACCGGCCGGCAGTTCGAAACTTGAGTTAAAGAGTTCTTTTCGTTTTTATTTTTTTCTTATTTGATTTTATTTCATTTTTATGTAAATTATTTATTTTTTCAATTTCTAATTTCAGTATTTCAGTTATCGAGCGCATGACTGCCGGCGCTGCTGGCATTTCGTAAGTAACTACGAGTATTTATATATGTACATACGTGTGTACGTATATATGTATGTTGGCTTGGGTATCAGGTACAGTTGCTTTTCAGTTATGCTGCTTGATAGCAGGTAGTGAGACATTTTGCTAATGCATTGATTAAAATTGAATTTTTAATTAAAATATATGCTGAGTGTACAATCAGACAAATATATTTACTTACAAGTTTCGAGTGTTAAGTCCGCCATTGCCCGGTTTGCCAATGCCGTGTACAACTCTACCTACATATATACCTGCATGAGTTTATAAAATAGTAGCTAGTTACATTTTCTAAGGCTTTATGCAGTTGTAGATAGCAGATAGCTGCTATTGCTGTTACCATTTTACCTTTGCATACGTGTATTCCAATATATACATATGTATATGTATGTGCATAAATACAGCTCTGCCTAGCACACTTATGCTTACATACACTCGCTTAGTTATTGGCATAAAAATAGTAAATTATACTAGAAATGTATCTGAAGAAGGCCAAGTCATGTGTGTGTGTGTGTGCGCACTCGTTCGTTAATTGAGGAATTCTTGTATTTGTAAATTCAATTCAACAATTTTTTTATAGCAATAATTTTTCATTTGATTACGTTGGGATTGATTTTGTAGCCATGGAATAGAAAATTGTACTATAAGTTGCAAAAGATACGCATCTACATGGAGCGATATGTATATCAATCGGTTATGGGGAAGAAAATGTATTTTATCGCCATTGAATACAATTTGAAGCGCGCAAAAGCTTATTTAATATTCAAAGACTTGGGAAATTCCTCACTAGTTCTATTGCATCGGAAAGAGCCCCTTAGGAAAAAGAAAGACAAAAAATTTGGACGCTTTGGCACATTTCAGATCACTTAAAAACAAATAAAAAAAGTTAAAATCAACTAATTAATCAGTTCAATAACATATTACAAAAATGCCAATGTCAAACGAAGGTAACTCAAGCTAACTTTATTTTAAAAACATTTTTGAAGAGGTTTACCACCAGTTAGGAAATTGAAAATCAATTTAGTCGACAAGCTTAATACTTTAATTTACAAGTTAAATGGGATTTTTTAATAAGGCAGTCAAGCGAGAGAGGTTTAAGAAATCTCGATTTCGAAAAAAATTTTAACTGGCTTAGATATTTCAAACCAATTTAAATCACAACTGTAATGAAACATTTTTTATGGGTGTCAAATGAGAGAGGCTTTAGAAAGGATTTGTTTGTAAAATAATTTTTAAATGACTTGTCTTCCTTTCAGAAAGTTAAAACCTATTTTATTAATAAGTTATTTGAAATATTTTAATGTTTAAAAATGCTTTATTTATATATTTATATTTTTGAAGAGGATTGCCGCCGGACATTATAAAAAGTAAATCAAAAACCGGAAGGGCATTTTAAAACGTGTCTTGTAAGTTCGTTGTTTTTTTGATATTTTTAATTTTTATTAATGGTGTACTTTGATATATGGGCATTTCCCAAAAAAGGTAAACCGAAAATGCAAGTAAATGCATTTAAACGGCTTTATATTTCGTATTCAGATGGCGAAAAGAGGTTTTGAAAACGGGAAACTGTGGAGAGAAGAACTAAAAAAATTAAATTTAGTATGTGTTACTAGTAAAAATATTGTATGGGGGGAAAATCTGTCGCGTCCGACATGTCGCGTCCGTTACCAGATTTTAATTCAAAATTAAATCAACAACAAATTGCTTCTGATTAAAAATGAATTGGTTGTGACGGTCCATAATTAGACTTTATTTAAAGAATGTTTAATAAAGGAAAACCTTACACGATTCGCTGAGTTTTGCTTAGTTTTAACATGTACTCTGAAATCACTTCTGTTTTTGTCGCGTCCGTTATGCCCTACTTTTCATCGATTTTCTCGACTTTAGTGTTCCAAGCGCACCTAGTTTTTTGTCAACCAAAGGACGGTATAAAAGCTACACAACAGCAAATTTTTTTTACAAGTGACTTCAGTTTTCGTATGATTTATTTAACTCTAAAGTCGTACGAATGTCGCGTCCGTAACCCAGGAAATACCCATATGTAGGATATCTGTGAAAAACGCAGTTTCGAAAAAAGTGTTGGTTAGGGCCTTTGTGAATTAAGGTAACGTTATGCAAGTTAAAAAAACTATTTTTGAAGAAAATGGGGTTAACTCTTTAAGTTCCGGTGATTACCATAGATTTGGAAATTATTAAACTACATTGACATTGTTTTTTTTTTTGAATCGTGTTCAGCGCATAAAAACAAATCGGAAACCACTTTCATATAAAAAAACAGTAAATTTTTTTAGAACTCTGGTATTAAAGACACTTATCGCTATTGCGCTCCATCCTCCAAACTTTAAATCGTTCAGAGCAGGCAGTATAAAAATTTCCAAATATCTTGACATCTGCGCCACCTAGCGCATTAATTCATCTTTCACATTGCATTGTAATCGGGGTCTGTGCTAAGTTAAGGTTTCAAGTCTTTAGCTCATCGGGAAGTTATAAAAGTTATTTTCACGAAATATCAAAAACCATGTTATACTCGCTTTAAATTTCTCCTTTATATTTTTTATCTAAGTTATTTTTTTTGGAAATGATTGTCACACACACAGCTAAACTGCGAAAAATTTCAAAATTTTTAAAAGTGTATGAAATACTGGTATGTATGTTCAAAACTCTTTGCTTAAAAAAATTGTATTTAATGGCATTGATAGCTGTTATCTCAACTTAGAAATGTTTATGTGAAATGACGGTCTCCCGAAAACGCTCCACATTCATGATAAACTGATCCATTTGGGTGAGCGAAATTTTTCGCCGGTGAAATTTCTCGCCAGAGTGTTTATGATAAGGCTGATCATAATGGCCTAATACAAATTGTTATTTTTTTTTTTTAATTGGAATAAGTGACTCGTGAGGATGAAGATAATCTCAGACATTTTGCCTTCGATTCTTCGCCCACCTAAAGAAAAACCCGAGGAGGGAATTGCCTTTAGGCTAACCAGGTCACATTGACTCCAACTACTGGGGGATAACCTACAATATAATACATAATAACCTTCCTCCACAATGCTTATAAGGTCCCATCGACGATACTGTGCGAATGACTGAAGACATAGTACCTCCTAGCAACAACCCCTAGGTTTAGTAGGTATAACATTAGCGTAGTGGTAAGGATCCAGCATAACCACATTTTATTATTTTATTTAGAAATAGCTCCTTGTCATACCTATTTAATATGGCGCAGAAATATGGAAGAACTCAAATAAAGATAATAAGACTTGGGCATTTCGTGAAAACTATTCTATGTGAGATCTATGCCCCCCTTCGCAGAGCCGATGATTGCCGAAAATGATGAATAATGATTAGCAAGAGCTTTTTAACGATATGGCCTTATTGGAAATGTCCGGGTCGAGTCTGAATAAGTAGCTGTCTAGGCGTCTACAATATTCGGACCATAATTGGGCCAGAGTAACGCGGGTCTTACGTGGCAGTCGAAGCACAGTGCAGATTGGGCTCCGATCACGGTATTCATTGGTCGAGAGTCGTGACCAACTCTTTACGAATGCCGTTGATCGCTCGTCGGTACGTCGTCGGGTCCAGTGGTTGGGCGATGTAAGTCTGGAACACGTCAATATATTCGAAAAAATGCCCTCTGACGTGACTGGGCCTGGCATCTTGCTCAAGCAAGAGTCTGTGGGATGTTCACGTCTGTTCCAAAAACTGCTTGCCGAGCATTTTCTTGTGCTTCCTTACTTTATTGACAGCTGCGATTTTGTGAGCACATCACGAGAGCAGGCAATTAAAGGCAACACTTAAGATCTTCGGGTTGTTCACCTTTCGTTCAAGTAGTGAAAAGAGATGCCTTTGATTTTGTCGTGGAGAGGTTTGGACTCCGTACAGTTAAGAAGCGAGGGGTAGCCGTTTACTTTCGTACAGTGGTCATAAATTTCATGCCCGGACGCGAATATCCAACAGTCGTTAGCACATGAGAACAGGGAAACTCCCTCCATTGGCTGAGGAAGCTTCGAGATGTAGAAGTTAAACAGTAGGGGGGAGAGGACACCACTCCGTGGAAACCCTTGCTTAATTCGCCTAAGTGTTGTTGTTTGATCTTGAAAGGTTACTGACGACTGCCGACCATTCATATAATTTGCCGCGCAACGTTTGGGTCCCTGTGGGAGAAAGATAGCTTCGATGTCTTTTAATAGCGTGTAAGGACAAACGGTATAAAACACCTTAGGGTACGTTCACACAGAAAGCGTAGCCGAGCCGAGCGAAGCCGTTCCGAGCTGAGTGAAGCTTTCAAATTGCTGTAGCTATATGAAAGTGTTCATGCAGCAAGCTGTTTCATAAAAAAGAATTTTGGAGCTGAAAACAAAGCAGTTTTTAATTTTGAATTTTCTATTAAATTTTTGTGTTTCATAACGCTGCTGCAAACGAGATATCAAAATACTCCAATAAAAACGAATATTACAACGAATCTTTTGAATAAAATTGAGTTTTATATTTTTGCCGATTTTCATTGACCATAGTCCATGAGAAAAGCTCCGCTTCGCTTCGTTCAGTGTGAACATCAGCGGCTTCGCTCGGCGCCGCTCGGCTTTGTGTGTGAACGCACCTTTAGAGAAGTCCAACGCAAGTAAAGCAGCCCGTTAACGCAATCACATATGTAAATTGTAATTTATAACATTTTAATTGAGAAATGTTTCTGAAAGGGCTATTTAGGTAACACTGCATCATTATTTTCTGAGTGAGTCGCTGTTTTATTACTTTACATACATATTAGGCGATTCCAGAGAATATGTATTCCAGAACAAAACTTCACACGCTACAGGGAGAGAACTGTAATATATTTCGAAAGCAAAGAGAAAAGATATATTTTAATCGTGAGAAGAAAAGCAACAAATTTATTAAAAAAAAAAATAATAATAATGAGAAACAGGATATCAATGCAAATTAATAAGAAGATGTAAAAAAGCCAAAAAAAAAAACACTGAAATTATTTTAAATTTCTGCGAAATTTGTTTGTAATAAAAAAAGCGTACATATCTGTATGTATGTGTGAATGTAGGTAGGTACGTGTAGTGCCCCATTATCAATAATTGATATACTCCAGCAGCAAAAAGACGCAACAAAGCGAATAATAATATATTTTAATAATTTGCTGAAAATATGATTGAGGCAGACGAACAAGCGCAAAGCACAAAAAATTCAGTAGTGCAAAAAACGGAAAAGGTGAGGCGCACATAAAAAAAAATGCAAGCAAGGAAAGAAAAAAAGAAAAAATTTGCGCATTGCTACCGAAGGCACCCTTTGGCATTCAACTAAGTAGAAGGTAGCGAAAAGCGACTACCAACAGCGGAGATGGAGAAAACAAACAGACGCTTGGTAGTGGGCATGAGATAGCTTATTTGTACAAGTCAGCCAGTGTTGCCACGGACACATCTTTTTCCCTACCAAAGCCAACCAAAATCTACCAAAAATTGTTTTGAGTTTTAAATATTTTTTAAGTAAAGTTAATTAAAAATATAGAAAACATAACACTTAATAAAACTTATAACACAGCTAGTACAATAAAAATAAATTAACTCCGAATAACAATTCATTTTACTGTACAGACTTGTACAAATGTATGGGTCTTTATTGTTATTATTACGCTAAGTAGATCCTTATTGTAATCACTGTAACCTTAACCTATTTAAGAAGTTAAGCACTATAAAGGGTGCCATGTTCCAAATTTTGGATGGAGAAGAAAATCGTTTCCCAAGGTGTCCCAGTCTGCTATTCATGATACGTGGGCAGTCGCATAGTATTAATATGCTCTGAGGTTTCCTTCACCAACCCTCAAAACTTGTCAGAAACCTTAACTTGCAGTCTCCTGTCAAGTAGCCATTAAGAGTTTTAAGACCTTCCCGGCCAAGTTCAAGGAGTCTTTCGGAGTTCCTCCTGGAAGGAGTTATGGATTTCTTTTATCGTCTTATTCGCTTTGACTGTTGCCAGTGGGCAGCAATCTGAGATTCTTCCCAGTTTCTAAGTAGTTCCATAGTGTATCCTGGCGCATTTGGGACCATGCTTTGCAAGACAGTCAGCCCTTTCGTTGCTTTCAAATCCTTCATAACCCGTAACCCACCCCAACGTTGATTCAAAAGAGTTTTCCAGATGTGCATAAGCCATTTAAAAGAGTATAAGACCTTTAGAACTGCCTCATTACCCGAAATAATATTTATTTTAGCCCATTTGTGCTTTTACGAAGACATTCGCGAACACAGACCTCGATTGCGAAGACGTCCGCCTGGAATATTTGCAAACTTTTCTGGAATCTTACTCCCTTTTTCCATCATCGATCCGTCGGTATCCCTTTCGTCAATCATAGTTATTATCGCTTGACAGGAGACCCTTTCAGCCAGGGATGATTTGAGAACCTCCAAATTACCCTGAAGATTTCCGCTTTTCATTCTGATCTTGTTGAGCAGCCGTAGGGCGCTCCAGCAAATCTTTCAATCAGAATAGACAAAGGAGGAATGCCTTTAATGACACCAAAAGCATCCCATTTACTTGCTTAGCTTTTGGCCACCAGTCAAGTGCCACATATTTAACAACGGGTCATGCGACCGTTTTGAAAGACCAATACGTTCGTTTGGGGGATATTCCGCAAGCCTTACCATGAAGTCTCTGACAGGCTCGCCTCTCCTGAGAACTCAATTTTTGTCCCTGCCAATATTCGCAAAAATAAGGTTGCTAAAATGTTTGCAGATACATATTTCCTCTTTTGTCGCAAATAACTATTCTTGTCGCAGAACCTACCAAAATCCAATCTAGCCTACCAACGTACCAAATGGAAAAAAATCTACCAGTTTTGGTAGTCAAATCGCATGTGTGGCAACACTGAAGCCAGCATTGAGAAGGTGAGGCAAAGCAACAGCACGAAGGTGGCAAGAAAATACCATGCATACATACATACATACATATGTACGTATATGCTAATGCAAAAAAACCATAGCAGCATAGTATTGTGCTGAAGCACTGATGGGCGATCGTACGCTTGGCCAACCGATGGACAGCTGGAAAGGCATTGCAGGGGGCGGTTAGCAGGCTGATCGATCAGGTCATCAACTGACAACTACATGCCGCATGCGCCGGCAACTACCGTTTGATGAGTGAGTAACTTAACTATCTGCATATGAATGCTAACAAACTGACTCACATACATATATATATATATACGTATGTATGTGTTGCGATGATGCAAGGCCGCAACAGTCAGTCAACAGCATATTACAAATCCAACAGCCAATGCACAGCGCCGCAGAGTGGTGGCAAGTAATAATACTAAGCAGGGCGATCATCGATCGCAAAGGTAAGGTAAAATAAGTTGTACTTCATGGCAAAATGCGTGTTCGCAAATGAGAGAATATGTAGGTATGCATATGTACCTTTGTATGTTTGCGCATGCGCGCATGTTGTACAGACGGCTACTGTTGTACGCAGTAATTTCGTAGGCAGTGCTCAACAAACTGCTTATTACCATTAATTTTGAATTGTTTTTCGTGATCTTAACGATCGGCAGCGGCAGTTTGCAATAACAACAGCGAGGATAAATACATACATACATACGTACATATGTATGCAAGTCAGCCATTTGCGCTGGTGAGGAGTACTTACGCGCGCCCAGTAGCTGTGTTGTAGCTTAGTTGCAACTTTTTCATCACTCGCTTACTAAAAAATCACCCATAGGTGTGTATGGGTTTGTGTGTGCATGTATGTACATCTTGTGTAATAGTTTTTGTAATATTTCATATTCTTTGCTTTATTCTTATTCAGCTTCTTTTCTGCTGCTGACCTTTAGAATGAGTTCTACGCTTCATCCACCTTCATCCACACAAGTGATTTTTTATTTTTTTATTTGGTGTTTAATTTAATATCTTAGCATTTCGGTTTTATTTATGTGTGTATGTATGTATGCAAATATGTATGTGTTAGATGTGCGCACAGATCTGCTTTGCATTTTCTTACACACAGTGGCTTTGAAAGGTTTATCGCCGCAGCCGTACATCAGCTTTTGCCTGCCATTCTTGTTGATTATAATGTTTCCAGTTCAAAAACCCTGAGCAAGCGGCAAGCCTATTATCATTTAGAGTTTTGATTTTTGTTTTATTACTTTTATCATTGTGTTTGTTTGTATGCCAGCCATTGTTTTGTAGCGTTTTTGCATATGCACTCTGCTGCTTTGGCGTTGGCTTTCTATGTATGTAAGTGCAGCGAATTTGCAGCATGGAAATAAAATACATTAACCTGAGAATTATGTTAAAAAACGCATAATTGGTTTTGTTTTTTTAAAGATAGAGGTAAATTGATTGCTTCAGATGTTCTCAAATCGCAGTTTTAACTTCAACTACTACTACTATATTCCATATCCATGGGAAGCGAAAATGCAGCTAAAAATAAATACATACATATGTATGTATGTAGCTGTCCGCCGGTCGATGTAGACTGTTGTTTCGACGTGCCTATTAGCAACTGCTGGCATCCAGATTTGATTTTTGGCTTGAGCAACAACAACACTTTTTTAGTAGCGGCCCCAGCTCGGAAGGAGCCTGAGTGTCTTGAAAGCAGTGAAGAATAGAGAACCCCACCCCCAGGTGCAATGAGAAAACTTAAGCTGATTGTCCGCAATAGAGGCTGGTTTTCTCGGATCGTAACATTTATAAGGCGATAGTTCTTGGGAGCGACTCTTTTGATTTCTTAGATATAAATTAGGGACTATGGAAATAATCCTTGTATATGTATGTTTGTTCATATCGTAAAAAAGCTCATGCATCTTGTGTGTTTTTACTTTAAATGCTGTCGCTTTGAATAGGATTGACTGACGTTTTACACTTTCCAACATCAAATTGAAAAAAGTCCGGATAAGTTCTTATCAATTCCGACAGCCGTATTAGTTTTGTAGGGATCACAAATTAAGACATTTTCTTGTAGATACAGCTATGAAAGGAAAGTCCATAGGACCTTGTTTCTTGCAAGAGAGGGCTTTTCCCACTTTTTTCCGGTATAGAAATCATTTGATTGCTGCCTTACTTTCTGATAAGATTTTTGCATCGTAAACTCGTCTTTTGGCATTTCAAGTTCTTCGCGCTCATGCCTTTGCTTCCTTACTTTACTTCCTTTAAAAAATACGCTCCTTTTTTCTCCCGGTCCCTCTGCTAATCTACTTCACTCAGGTGGTGAGGACTTGCTTGTTTAAAAAGGAATTAAGGTCGAGTGCGAAATTTCTTGGAACTCCAATGTATCTGCTGCTTTTCTGCGTCGAGTTTACGTCGCTTGGCCTGACTAACCATTGTTGGTCTGAGTCCATGTTAGCTCCTCTGATGTGAAGCAAATTTTCCGTCTACCACAACGTGAACAATTTGATGTATCGTACTTTTATCAGGGACACCAAAGTGGCTTTAAAAATTTTTCGATGCTGGTGGCTGATACTATTAGCTACCATGTTCTGAGGAGCGGCGTATTCGATGAGCCTATCTCTGTTTTTCCACTGTTAGACTAAGTATACGTATGTACTTCCATTGCCCACGCTGGTGTTAAAATCGCAGATTACCATTTTAAAATTCTGTCGGGACACCGCTTCCTCTAACACACATTCTTGGTTTGATGGTCCTTCTCCTAGATTCCAGTGGAAGAACTTTTTTGGGTAGCGAATACCAGAAATGCATTGGTTTTCTAATGCCGAATTTCCACTAGGTTGGGGAGAAAATAGTAGAAAATTGTGTTAACGTGGCCAGATATTCTTATAAGTAGAAGAAAAAAATTGAGGCATTTAAAAAATTCCATGTGGAAATGAATTTAACGTCTACATAAGGTAATGACACGAATATTTTCTAATGCCCAACTTTGTCATTCAAATTTTTTGTCATTTAATGCCTAGCGGAAATTCGGCATTACATAAATGTATAGTGAATATATATGAAGAAATCCCAAAATAGCCTAAGACACACCTTAGTGCCTGAAGATAAAAATATATGTTTCTTTGTAACCATAATATTTGTTGCGATAGTAAAGTTTAACCACAAAAAAAAAGTTAATATACTCGCGAAATTAGAGTCCAAATAAAGTAAAACTTTTTTTTAGTTTTTCTCTCAAATGTCAGGATTTCTTAAAAAGACTTTGCACCGAATTTTTTAAGTAATATTTTGAAATAATTATATCTATAAAAATTGAAAGCCTTCAGCTTTACTATAGTTGACCTCTAGTTTCGCGAGTAGGTATATTGAATGCTTCGGATTCTCTCCGGCTTTGTGTAAGTACTGTACGGCTGTGTGTGAGTACCTACTGTAATGGAAAAGAAAAAATTGGAAAAACGCTCTTGCCTTTTTTAGCATGGAAATTTATTAGAAGCAACAAAATTGATGCTACTTTTTGTGATACCTTATTAATTTTATATTTCTGCAAAGCTTTCTGAGTATTAATTTTATTAATTGCCCAATTCTTGGTATAAACAGTTCGCCGAATATCAGAGTTTTGCGTTGAGCCATTTATGTGCAAACAAACGCAACTTATTTATTTACCTCGAATGAACAGGCCCCATTTGGCCACGCGGAGCGTCCATAGTAGATACAGTGGTGGTCAAATAAAGGGGGATGGTACTAGTTTACGAGTTGTTAAATTTTTTTTTGTTTATTTATTTTTAATTTCTATTTTTAAAAACAAAAAATGCTTATACCACCACAAAAAAACTTAACTCAAAGTTTCAAAACTTTTACAGGATTTATAAAAATTCGCCAAAATTCAAAAAATGGTCATGAAAATTTCAAACTTGCGTTTGAGAATTTTTGTGCTGACGATGTTTATGCATTTTCTTCCATACAAAGTATGTATTTTCGAAATTTTTTTAAATGGGAAAAAATGAGTAATACCGGCGATACCGTTCGCAAAAATAAACGCGATTTCTGAGCCGCTCGAAAGTTCCATCATATTATTGTAAATATTCACACCTAAATTTTTGCCAGAAAATCTGATTAAAAAGTTTGAAACATTCATGATAATTTTTTGTAATTTGGCGATTTTCCAAATTATGTTTCCAGGATTTAAACTTTGCGTTACATGGTTTTCGATGAGGTATGTATAAATTGTATTTTTGTAAAAAAAATGGTGAAAACTTCTAAAGAAGTAGTGCCCCTAATTATGTGGCCACCACTGTAAATATGCACATACTACCGGCATACTTTTTTCTCTATTCAAATGAAAGAATTGAAGAATTCAAAATAATCGCAGCCATAATTCCAATCCGATTTATTTTCTCATAAATGAAGAAAATTTCTTGTAATTACAGTCATAATGCAACAAATTGATGCTGCAGCAATTGTTGCTGCAACATTGCCGGTAGCGCGCCTCGCCAGTGTGTTTAGGTACGTACATATATTCGAGTGGTAATAAAGAAAAATAATGGCAAGACTAAAAACACAAAAGTGCAATCTGTGTTGCACTTATAAAATCAGAAGCGCAAAAAAGCGGATACCAAAAAATACAAGAAAAAAAAAAAACAAACATAATAAAAGATGTAAAGGAGAGAATTATAGATCGGGATGTTGCACTCGCTCGCTACATAGCAGTGTATTAGTGCGAATTGGAGTTGCATTGCACGGAACTGGCCAGCCAATACAGTTTAACAGGTAATTGGCCACGGGAATTCACAAGAATGAAGACTTTTTTGTTGTTGTTTTTTAGCGGCGATATCTACAATAGCAATAATGAAATGATAAACAATATAAACTTGCCTACAAAAACGTATTGTACTTGTTGGGCTGGAATTTGTCTGTTGCCTACAAATTGGAAAGAGTGAATGAACCCTTTTTCCGTTAGTGGAGATTAAAACAGTTTTAATTGCGTTAAATTGTAGTTTTGCTTGTGTGGTGTGAGGTGATTTTGAGAATTCTTAATAAAAGTTGCTTTTTTGGCTACTAAAAAGTTAAAAAATTGCTACAGATTTGATATAAAATTACAGTCGTGAAATTAATATTGCACTAAAAAGATAAATAAAAATTTTGTTGGAAAATAATTTTTCTCTCTTTATAATAACGAATGTTGTAATACTGAACAAATTTTCGTTAAGATCTGCAGTCAATTAAGGGAAGTTCTGTGAGAAAATGTTTCAAAACAGGAATTTTTGTATCAAAGATGATGGTTTTGAGTAAGATTGTGAGTCGGGATTTACATTCGTACTGTTATTTATTCCAACAACAGACCTGTCGGGGAGCCACTTGGAATATCCCGACCTGCTATAAGAAAGCTGTGTATACCCAAATGATGGATATCATAAACAAATACAAAGCTGACATCAGGGGCGCATCCAGGAATACATTTGGGAGGCATTTTTTATACTTCTAGATATATATCATTAGAAAATACTGAAAATTCGCTTCTGATAATACGCTCTTTAAAATACATTTATGCAAGTTTTATGTACAGTGTGTAATAAATAAATACACCAGTCTACGTTATCGACTTTTTATCGATTGCTTGTTATAAGCATGTGAGCGACAAATTTGGCAGGCAGTCAAGGCACCGGTTATCTTTAATAGACACTCTAGAAAATGGCCCTTAATATAGCAAAAGAGAGAGGCAATTGGCAGAATTTTTTGGTCTCGACCTAAACTGTTCCAACTTTGGGATGGAGAAGACTTTTTGGGTCTCGGCGGCTAGCTCTCTACAAAGGCTAATTTGAGGACGTCTTGAAGTTATCTCGCCACATCCTCACTATTCACTTCCTGCTCTATATAGAGCCGGAAGAGTTCATTATTTATTATTAGTTTATTTTTCTATATCGAAACTAAATGTCTATGGTCCGACATAGACACCTCCTTTGAGACATGCCATTTGGAGATCCTTTATATCGACTGGCTAATTTAGAAAATTGTTAGATCTAGTAGCTCCCATCTTTTAGTATTAACAAAGATCGGCTGGTTACCCCGGTTGAAAATAAACAAGTTGTTCTTCGTAATAAATTCAATAAAGGAGGACGGAAGGGATTTTGGGTCCCGAAGACCTTTGGTTTTTCTGGACTTTAAGGGGTCGTCTTCCCCATGCCAGCAGCATATTTTCAGAATCAGTAGTGCTCTGTAGGCGCCTGAGCAGGGATTTTTGTTTCCCCTACTGTCCTTGAGTGTTTGCGCTGAGTGCGAGCCGACAGCCAGAGTGAGCGCAGTTGCGGGTCCTTTCTGAGCCCTGTTGAGTACACTCTAGATTCCGAATCGCAACACAAGAATTTAATCCACTGGAGTATTTGATGGCTGCGGAAAGTGACCTACAGAGACTCTGGGTTTGGGCACATCAGCGAATTTGGTTGCCACAATTTTCGCGCTTTTCCAGGATTTCAAAGTCAGTGCGACTCCCGCGTTTCTGCGTGTATGCCACCAATCGAAAAGCACTCGGAAGGATGGTGCAGCCCGCTAAACTTGGACTTCACGACACCCTTTCGCTGCTGCCTCACCTTTTCGAGGAAAGCCGTCTGAATTGCCTGCAGTTGGTCTAGGGACTAAAGTTTTTAGGGTACTCTTTAGGAAGTAACACTAATCTCTCCCCGTTACCCAGATCTGGCTGACACGTCGGTGCAATTAACATCTCAACAAAGGTTACTTTAGGCTTAGGTTCGGTTGGTCCCGTATGGCCCTTTTGTCAGTTGGACTTGGTTTTATTTTAGATGAGTTTTCCACCGGACAGGATGTGGGATTCACAGAGCAATTCCTCGTACACCGCTGTCAGTTAGGAATGCCAGTTTGGCCTTTCCTTTTCCCATTGGATGAACGGATAGCCGTTTGGCATCGCTTTCGCTGACTTCTTTGGGGAGGTAAAAAAAATTGTAGCGCTTTTTACCTGCTCTAGTTAGCTTTCTAGCGGGAGTACCAGCCTCCTCTGGCTATGAGGATAGGAGTGCTTCCTCTGCGTCTGTAGGTACTTGGATTGCATTGCCATTTGGACCAAAGTCCAGGTTCGCTATATCGACATTCATAGTCGCCGGGTTACTGACAAGGCCATTAGGACCGACATCCATTAGCGCATCTTCCCGGTTTGGTTGAGAGCTTTGGCCGTTTGGCTTTGTACCCAATTCGTCCGCTGCGATCGCCATTTGTTAAGCAATCTCGTTGGACTGGACATCGAGTGCACCTCTGAGACTGCCCACTGTTGCCTTCTGCTAGTAGGCACAGAGTTTTAATAACTTTGGTTTTTATTAAAAAGTGTTTCTTCCATAGAAACCTACGAGTAAGGGGGAAGAGAGGTTATGATCTAAGTCTTGGTTTTAACGGGCGTTTTTTGCTTTTACTTTTCCATTGCTTTCTCGGTGGTAAAACCACAACTCTTTTAGCTCAAGGTATGTTCCTGGTTTTAATTTTTTCTAAATAAAGGATATAAGTAACGAATATAAATTAAAAAGTGGAAGAGTTTTGTCATCCCGAGATCATATCAACAGGCAGGCCCTTCGTAAAACACAAATTGATCCAGTTGTATTCTTAGTTCGAATTCTGTTGTTCTTGGCTGCAAAAAATTTCCTGTAAACGCAGGCATAAGCATCAAAAATATTTAGGCATAATGGGATAGGCAAAGCAGTACCGCTTCACCACGCACAACCCTTGCCACATCGACAAGATTAATGCCACTCAGCCGCTTTCTTTGTTTTATGGCTATGCCAGCTTATTGAATGCTATTTCCTTGTTCTTTATTGTTTCGTAGGTACAAAACCGAAAGCTGATTTTGAGGCTGCCATAGCTCCAAGGGAAGCTACATTTTCCGTGATGTTGTTTACATACAAACATAGAATTTCACCTGATATGCCACATCGAGTAATGATTCTTCGCAAACGTACGCATGCAAAATTCTATAGGCTTTTGAGTGCTTTCCTGCACGCGTGTGTTGTGTGTGTGTGTGTGTGAGCATGTTTATCTTTTATATCTGCAGCTGCAAATTTGGAATGCTTTAGCTACGCAGATTCATAGCCCACATGCAACGCCGTCGCCCCTTGCCCCCTCCAATACATCTTCAACTTTCTGCCACTAGTTTGTTAGAATGCCACCTTTCGTCAAAAGGGCTCCGAGCACCTAAAATGCGCCAGCTAGATGCTCAGCTTGGACCTCCTTCCCATTTTTATAGCTGCTGTCATCGCTTTTCTCGCCTATAAATTGTTTGCTGCAGCTGCAATCGTACGTTTCGTGGCTTTCATCAACGTTTCTGCAGACCGTTTTGTTTTTTTTTTTTTGTTTAATTCTACCTTTTCGTTGTTCTCAGAACTACCAAATCCAACGTGAACTGCAGTNAATTGTTTGCTGCAGCTGCAGTCGTGCGTTTCGTGGCTTTCATCAACGTTTCTGCAGACCGTTTTGTTTTTTTTTTTTTTTTTTAATTCTACCTTTTCGTTGTTCTCAGAACTACCAAATCCAACGTGAACTGCAGTCGGCGACTTGTTATTCGACGTTGTACTAGCCGTTGTCAACGCCATTGTTGTTGTGCCTGTGGTTGATGGTCCTTCGCAGGAGCAGTGTAGTACCTTAACTGCATGGCTGGCAAAAGTGAGCTCGAGTTTGCAGCTAAAAACTGCGCCTAGCAACCAACCGCATGAGATGGACGCGTAGACAAGTGTGTGTAAGTTTAGGCCGGAAATCAAATTTTACCCCAACTCTTTGTTGTACATTTGCATGCATGCGTGCGCTTGTGTGCGCGTGTGTTGAAAATCTAAATAACGGCAATTGGCCTGGACGTTGCATCTCAGCGCCGAAATGGTCGAAGATGCATTTCTCATTGCAATGAATTGTGCGAACGGCCTAACGGCGCCATTGTTCTTCTTCTTCTTTGCCGCACTCCTGCATACCGCTCGCCCGTGTGGCTTTGTTGCTGTGGCGACTGCCGGATTGGCGGCGGTTAGCTGCTAATATCAACTTTTTCGATAATGTCGTCGTTGCCGTCACCGTCGCCGTGGCCTATCGCTAAAGTTTTTGCAGCTCACTGCCGCCATCGTGGCTTAAGTCGTACGCGTTGTTGTAGTTCTGGTTTTTCATGTTCTACATTGCACTAACGAATAGCCTGCCCCCCCTCTCCATCGGGTTGACCATCTTTAACTACTGTCGAATGGATTAAATGGCGCCCTGCAACCATTTGTTCGAAGTCTCATGCTGCACATGCACCTTTTGTAGGCAGCCGCCTGCAACTACGATGCAATCCTTTGATGACCCTTCCTTGCATGCCCCTCCGTTGTCCTACTGCAATTTATAAATTCTTGCTTTATTTCTATGCATCGACAGAATTGCATTCGGAAGCTTGTGTGGACTACATACATACGGATGTGTAGTTTTATGCGTGAAAATGCGCGTGTATGTGTGCTTGAATGTCCAGAAATTACCACCGCTGTCGTCGCCGTCGCCGTCGTCGTCGTCGTCAGCATGCTAGTCATCCTGGCCATCGTCGTTGCATTTGAAAAATCTCTTTTCGCTCGTAACCAAGCTAGTAGCTGTGTAGTGTAATTCAAATCCTGCTGAAGTGTCTACCTTGCTCCGCCCAGCTCCCTACTTCTTTCCTTCGTTGCATTTTCGTACGTTGCTGGCTGGATGCAGCTG
>NW_016166135.1:0-25188 GCF_001687245.7 Rhagoletis zephyria | reverse complement strand
CAGAACTACATAGTCAGATTTAGTCTAGAAAATATTATAAATGTGTGTACGGGAACGACGTCTGAACAGTCAGGCGATGTAGGATTCCCTACCGCTTCTCAGTATTTACCTACTCAGCAATTATAAGTATGGAAGAGGACGAACTGAGTCTGCAAAATGGCTTAGTCCCCACAAGGGTAGGCGATAAGCACACCCTCACTAGCTCATCGGCGACCTAGTTTCATTCAACCCCACAGTAACCTGATACCTGAGGCTATTTATTCGTCTAGGCCTCGCGGTCTGGTATTTCGAAATTCTCTGCCAAAGTAATTAGACGGAAACTCCACGTATTTCCACAACGTTAGATACCCTGTGGGGAAAATCTCTAGTTCTGAACTGGGGCGCTTCTAGTACATTTAGACCCAGTACTGGTTCGCGATAAATCTCTTTTGCATGCAAGCAACTGGCGAATTTAACATGGCGATGTCCTAGGAAGTGTCAATTGCCCCCCGCTGCATCCCTTTTTCGATAGTTCCGAACTAGTCCTAAATTCTATAGTTCCGAACCAGTTCTAAAACCGACAGACGAAAGAAAAAAGTTTCATGATTTTTCAATCTTTTCGGTTCTTCCGTGTGCGATTTTACATTATTTTCAAAGAAACGTTTTTTTCCAATTTGAAATTAAATTTGTTGAAATGTACGTTTACACACCTTGCTGTAGCTGACTTTGCAGAGGTGCTCGCTGTCATTGCCCTGCAGGGAAACCGCGGACTGGTGCATAAAATTTCTAGTACCGTACAAGATCTTTATCTCCAAAAACGAACCAGTCCGATAGTAAGTAGATCCCCACCAGTTCAAAATCAGCGAAATGTGGGACTCATAAAAAAAATATTTTATTTCTCTTTTTTCATTAGAAATCTATATCTAAAGTAACGAATTTAGAACTGGTTCGGAATTATAGAAAAAGGGACGCAGAACGAACTAGATCTTATCTGTCGAATTTAGAACTAGTTCGAAACTATCGAAAAAGGGATGCAGCGGGGGGCTTCTTTACTTTACATAGATATGTGTTTGGCAGCTTTTTCGTTCAAATGCATTTTCTTTCTGCACTTCGCAGATGCTATTTTATAGTTTGGTAATACAAAATACAACTTTGTGTTAACATATTAACATCTTGGGGCAGTCTGGAATCTATCCAATAACAGCGAGCACCTCTGCAAAGTCAGCTGCAGCCAAAGGTATGTAAACGTACATTTCTTACAATCTTTCAAACAAATTTAATTTCAAATTAAAAAAACGTTTCTTTGAAAATAATGTAAAATCGCACCCGGAAGAACCGAAAAGATTGAAAAATAAGGATACTTTTTTCTTTCGTCTGGCGATTTAAAAACTGGTTCGGAACTGTGAATACGGTTAATTCGTCATCGATGAGAGCAATACTTTGTAAATTCCCAGTCACTTTTATCAAGAAAATTCATCTCGAAATTTCGATTGAAGTCAATTTCCGTGACTTCTATTGTCTATCCCAACTGTCTCGAGGTTTGTGGCGTGGACCTTACAAGTTGTTCGCAGCCTTTTAAATACACTGAGTCGTAGAGCACTTTTAGCTGAGCTACTTTTAACTTATAGGTCTATGGGTGGAATGTTCAGGAGGGTCTCCTTCCCTACAACTTTGTTTCTTTTGACAATGCAAGATTTGCTCCATTGAGGGTTAGGAGAACAAGTTCGGTTTTAGTGTGATTAGTCCCTAGATCGCCCACCCTGCCAGATCGTTAATTGCAGATTGTAAAATCTCGCTGACCTGCGAGATGAATTTCCCCACGACTAGAATGACTAAGTCATCAGCATAAGCAACGACCATAAGGGCTTTCGATGTGCGGAGCAGGAATTCGTTTAGCAGGAGGTTCCACAACAGAGGGATAACACCCCCTTCAGGTGTGGCACGTGTGGCTGTTTTCCTTACTTCTTCTGTTCCCAAGAAGCCATTTAAGCTTCTGGTGCCTAACGTATTGTCGATCCAGAGAGTGATCAGTGGGTTCAGTCCTACGGTCACCATGGAGTAGTGTATGGATGCCAATTTAACATTGTTAAAGGCGCCTTCCACAACCAAGAAGGCTGCCAGTGCATATTACTTGGGATTTAATGCTTGCTCCATACTCCCAGCAACCTCGTGGAGGGCTGCTTCAATCGACCTACCATTGCGGTGAGGCTCGCTGACGTTCTCAGTAGTAAGGTGCTGCGTGATCTGCAGACTCAGAATCCTCTCCATTATTTTGTGAAGAGATAATGAGAGGCAGTGGCGCTTGCTCGTTGTAGCATGGCTGGAAAGATTCCATCCGGCACCGGAGATTTGTAGGGTTGGAGGGATCTGATAGTGCAAGCTACTTTATCGGTAGTGATGATTTAGTCAACTGGACTGCCTTGCCTGTGGGTACTGGGGTGTTCTGTCACAGGAGTGCCAGTGTCCCTGCGTCATAACAGCCAGGGAAGTAGACGTCCATAAGGTGCTCTAGTGTTTCAAGGCTGCCCTTCTCCTGGCTTTTCCAGGAAACGGGAAGAGCCGGGTTTTTCAGGAGGCACCTTCTAAGTCCCGCGGCTCAGTACTCGTTTCGAGGACTTGGGAAAATTTGGACCACGAAACCTTCTTTGCCTTCTTATCTCTTTCTTGAACGCTTTGAAGTTGCGACGATATTCGTCCAATATATTTAGACTGTTTTGTATATAAAATTTACTGTCGCACGGTGCAATAGTTTATCTATGCTGATAGCAAGGATTCCAAAAGCTGTTATTTAAAGAGGCAGAGGTATGTAGAATCCGACCATATTGGAGGACATAGTGTGTTTTAGCATCCTAAATGTCTCACTCTTAGTGTAAAAAAACTCTTTCCTGGATCTCAGTAAATTCAGCGAGTTTAAAGTCCTTATCTTCCATTAACGCCATGAAAAGAAGTAAGCCACCATAGCTTGCCAGTTATCAACATAATTATCATTATATCAGCCATGAGCAGTAAAAGTGGCTGATAACTACATACATACATACATACATACAAACACGCATACATATATACTCACATAAACAAATGCATCGATTTCAGGTGATGACACATCATTGTAAGCGAGCGCCCTTGCAACAACGCTGTCCAGCAGCAGCAGCTGCAAACGGCACAACAACGCAAATGTGGTAACAGCAGCAGCACACCAAAGTCAATAATAATAGCAACAATGGTAACAACACAAGCCAATATTAATGATGGTGAGGTTGCTCGTAAACTCGCTGACAACTAACCAATATACGAGAACGAGCATGCAAAAGTATTTTTATGCTTATTTGTAGGGTCTCATGATTGTTGGTATGTGTTGCTTTTATGCGCATGCAAACATACATATACATATGTATGTGGATATGCATACATACGTATATTAACTCGTACATGCCCCGCAGGAGATTGATCTAGCACAAAAAGGATTCAAGACGCGTTCCATTTTCCACAACACTAATTCTCGCTCAATTTCCGAACTAGGGATGAAAAATGGAAATTTCAGATTGTACCTAATATCATAAAAGAAATATACCTAAATGAGACAGATTGTACCTAAAGCTACATCATTCAATTGTAGTTTGATTTATTAATTTTATTGAAAACATGAATACAAAAGATGGATATACTTTAAACATGATTTGTTTTTTTTTTACCCGAGCCTATATCTATAGACTACAGTCTAATGGGAATCGGAGAAGCGACGTTTTTGTCTAATTTTGACAACTGAAAAATATTGGCGAAAAAGACAAAAAAAAACACACTTTGCGAAGTATGCTTCTTTATCCAGTTTTTTTTTATAAAAGAACAGGAAAAGTCTGCTAATTTATCCGATTCCGTTTAATAGGTGCAGCAAGACTAGAGAAAATAATCAAATTACCGAAAGTAACTTCAAAGCATTTTAAATATATTTCCAGAAATCTAAAAGCGAATATGGGGCAAACAGCTGTAGTTCTCATCTAAAGAAAATATGAAATTTGAAGACATCCTAGACACTGGACTGTATGGGCGAATAAAGGCTGGTTTTCATTGTCATATTTTGACAACAAAATTTGTCGACATATTTTGACACAACTTTTTTCTTTAATCCCTACCTTTATCGATGATATTATGGGCCAAAAACTTACAAATAGCCGCTTTGGGAGCGCATATACTCGCCTGAAGGCCTATTCTGATCTAAATCAATCAAAATACCATTTTTTAGTCCCATTTGACAATTTGTATTCACTCATTTGACCGCAAATGCCATTGAATTTGACTTTTTAAAAATAAGCGTTAAAATTGATAGAAAACATTACGAATTTGAGGATAGCTAAGTAAAGTGTTAATTTTTCATATTGGCTGCTCTAAATGCAAAATGTTTAAGAGAATACATAATATGACTTTTTTACTTTCTTCCTTTTCATCACTTTTCTTTAGAATTGTTTATTCTTCAAAATGAAAGCGAAGCTTCTCTCGTACCTACAAGCAAAGGTATTAGCACGGTAAAGGGGAAAAATTAAAAATGCATCTGATCAAAAGATTTTTGTACCTAAAATCTAGTGACAGTACCTAATGTACCTTTAAGTCATCAAACGTCGGAAAAAGGTACAATTGTACATACTTTTTCATCTCTGCTCCGAACAACGGCTTAAACTATCTATTTTATAAGTAGGTGTCATTGGCGGTGGACAGTTGCCCCATAGGCATTTCAAGTCGACAGTTCAGAGATAAATTAAACAAAAATCTCCTCCGTTGACGATTGTTGTAGCCGAGCGATCCCTGAGTCGATGTTGCTTAAACAAAAACAACGCAATACTTTGTTCGTGCACGTTGATGCTTGCACAGATGAACGAATCGTGGTTAGATTTGAATTTTTTCCACTTCGTCAGAAATCGGTTTTTTAAGAACCAGTGTTCCTCATCGCATAACGAAGCTGCAGTCCAAGTCTTGTTCTCTTAGATACTATCTCAGAACTAGAACTTTGTTTCATGGGGACACCTGCGCACTTCAGGGTATGTATACCTACATATGTTGCATTCGCACTGTTTTGGCTGCAGTTTTGCTGTGTGCGTATACGTCCTATGGCATCCACATTCATTTGGCGCTTCTTATTGATTTTATAATTAAGCGTTGTCGTTAAATTTTACGATTTGAAATAATTTTCACTCGTTTCGCGGACATTTTAATTAAGTAGTTTATTTGTTTGCCTGCATGAGTGTCAGCAATGACACAAGGACGGATTGTGAGAGCGTAACATTTAATGACGTTTGCCCATTGCGAAATTGGTTTTGTATGGCTAAGAGCTAAGGAGTTAACGCGCAAACAAAAAAACCAACAACTTTTTTGGATAAACATAATTGAAAATTAAGCAGCTATTTTTGCAGCACTTGTACAAATAACTAAATTATAAATCTTGAATTCTTAAACAAATGTTTCTGGTGGGTGCTATTTTATTGTATGGCCCACGATTCTTCTTCAGCACTGTTAACAACCTTTCTACAAGTTAATTAGGGGTGCATTTAGAAGTGCATCAAGCCAAAGCATCCGTATCTTTTATTTCTAAACTATAATTAATGGAAATGTCTTATTTACGCAACTAAGTTCCAATTCGGCTTATAACCGTGGTTGCGCATATTTGACATTTCTATCAATTATAGTTTAGAAATAAAAGAGAGTGAAGCTTTGGCAGGATGCATTTCTGAACGCACCCTAGTTCTCCAGAATGTATGACCCTTTTTGTTGTAACATCATGCATCGAGCAAACCCTTCGAACTACGACTCCTGCTCTGTTAAAGAGCATTCAAATGTTAATGTTCGATCAAACTCATTAACATTGACTGTAAAGAACTACCCCCGAATAATGTTACCTACATATACACACACATATTGCGCATACCAATGCAAATTATCCTTTGAACATTGCGCGAATGAATGAGTTAACATTGCCTTGCATTCGTATATTTTGAATGTGATATGTGTGCAACATGCACATACATAAATAAATACGTACCTATGTGCATAATCGGTACATAGAAAAGCAGCTGTTTGCATTTGTGCCTTCATGTGCTGGTAATTACATTAAATAATTGTCAGTGGCTTTTAACTGAAGTAGATTTGGCTTAAACGTACTTGTTTAGATCCGATAATGTTGCATACTTCTCTGGATTTTTATATACATATGTCATGTCGTTACTTATACGGTGTTCGCTGAAGACGATTTTACAGGCAACTTTTAGTTGAGCGCAAAATCGCTTGGTGTGAACGGCCTTACAACTAATCACTTCCAAGGAAGTTGGGGTGCAGCCAACTTTTGATTCAACTAATCGCCTCTAAAATTGCCTGGAAAATTGTCTGGAAAATCGCCTAATGCGAACACCGTATTAGGGTCTTAGATTCGTTAATAGATTGGAAGAAATTTAACTCTAAAATTCATTCCACAACAGTTGAATTTCATCAAGATACAATGACTAGAGAGGTATATGCATAACTGAAAGCAAATTTGGCTTTGGAAGAACCTTCTAGAAGTCAACCCCCTTTATTATTCATATGCATCTAGAAGATGGCGAACATAAGGATGAATGGAATATAATATTGGGGCAAAAGGGTTTCTTAGTCGTAGGTAGATCGATGTTCTAACAAAGCACTACCCTGAACTTGCAATACCGCGGCACACCGAGGATTCTAGATTCCGTTATGCAAAAATCCTCAAAACTGCACTCAGGCGGCTACAATTGATTGAAGAAGGTACCGAGATAAGTGTATTTCGATCGAGGTTGAGAATCTCGAAGCCTATGTATAAAAGTACAAAACCGCATATCGTCATTCTGCAAAACCGCGTAACTGACCTTGGCTGCCAAAAATTGGATTTGCTCACACAAGCTCTTGGCTCAATCCTTATCCATTCGTCCTGAAATAGCCTAGCCAGAAACTCGATTGCTTTGTAAAAAAGAGACCCGTTTTGAAATTTAAGTGTTTTTACTCTCTAGAAAATCATTTGTGCAACCTCACATACGCGGTTTTGCATTTTGTTCAACAGATCTCAAAAACTGCTGATGAATTGCTTTAGCGAGCTGAACTCTTTTGGCCTGACTATTCGACTCACGGTTTTCTGTGTTCCGGCAGGCAATGGATATTGAAGGAAATGAGATTATCGCTAAACTTGCAAAGAAAGAAGCAGCAACCCCTTTCATCGGCTTAGGTCTCTTTTATGGCACAAGAAAGGGGAAATTTTATATATTTGGCAAATAAGAGAAAGGATATTAAATAAGTCTCTACTGAAACAATCCACCACGTTTAAATCATTACAAAGCGCTGCCGAAAGGCAAAAATATCTTATGGATTATAACGCGAATTCTTACAGGATATTGCAGGCGGAATTATTCTCTCCCTAATTTCAATAGGTTCTGCAAATCGGTCACTAGGTCACCGTGCTTGCATATATTTACAAGAGTTAGCCCTGGCCATGAAACCTTTCGTCAGTCGCCTGACTTTCTAGTAAACTTTACGGGCGTTTTTTCTCTAGGCCAGAATTTTGAGCTCTTCGCACTGACGTATCTCAGCATCGTGCCATTGTTTACTGTACGAGTTTTCCTTTCGGGATCAAAATCCGACTACGCGATCGACGGCGGTACGTAGTGAGCGAGCGATGTGGTTTCACTGGCCGATGGCTTTGGTTGAAGCTTTTTGACGTTGTGCTTTCCTTGTATTGTTGGACGCACATTCTCTGCTGCACAGAGGAGTGTGCATATCTTTAGTGGTGCCTTCCGTCTATTACAACATGATCGATTCAATTTCTGCTATCTTCATATTTTACTTGCAAACCCTAGCATTGAAATCGTGAAGCATAAATTTTGTATCGTTTCAAGCGTTAATGGAATAGGTCTTTGGTAGCCTCGTTCTTCTCTCGTGTCAGGGTGTGGTGCATAAAAAAGGAGATATTAAGGGGAGATTGTGGGGAGAAACTCATTCACCGGGATGAAAGACAGTACATCACAAATCCGACACAAAATTTGAGCTCCTTTAGGTGGCAGCTGTAGTAGGCGACGTAATGTCTTATTCTGTTTACCTTGCCCCGTTCAGCGCATTTCGTGAATGGCGTTGATGTCAGCCCAAGTTTTTCCGAGGCACCTTCCCCATTAAGGCCGAGGACATTCCAGATGCTTGCCCTCAAATCGTATTGATATGTTCCTTCGCCGTGGAGTCTAATCGGAAGCAATTCTTGACAATTCATTCGTCGTTTTTTGTACGGAGCGGGTCCCAAGCCCAGCGCGCACCCCTTTGCCGGGGGTTTGTCTCCTCAAATTACCTCGCAAACCGGTGTTCAACTGCAAATTAGAGGATGCAAAATAGTAGTTTTTTGTCACTCCCTGGTGAATGGTGAGCAAAAACTTACCCCACATGAGTGGACTTCCGCACGCGGGACCATCCTCCATAGATATGTATATCTGAGAAAATTTTCTCCTGGTCGCCAAAAATTTACCTCTGTAGCTATCGAGTAAACTAACGAAAACAGCAGGTTCAATATAACCTAATCGTTTCCAGAAAATTTAGGAATTTTAGCAACAGGACATTCAAAGCTATGAACCAGCTTTTCACTATGAGATTTTGTGGGAAAATTTACTGCTGATTTTAAGCGGACGGAGGAAACCCCTTTGCCCATACAACTTCTCCACCATTGAATACCAGAACTTAGGACATTAGGTCTACGTTACTGCAACCAAGCAGTCTTCCGACCAAGGATTTGCACTCAATAATTCTTTTAGGGCATATTTTATTGGTTGCGCTATCAACTAACCCCCCTATGTGATGAGCTTACTTTTCATAAGCTGAAGTAATTTTAATGAAACAACAGCACAAAGTATTTTTTAGACGTAGCGCCAGTATTCCGATAGAACCAAAGAAATTTAACTCTTCCAAAATAATTTTTTTAGTAATCTCAAAATGTTGCCAACATTCTCGGCAGTGTCAAACCAACCGCAGCGGCATAAACTGACTCATGTCCCAGTCCTTTTGCGCCAGCTTACATGCAAGAAACGTCTGCAGTATGATTAGGTATGTATTACATACATATCCAGTGATCCATTTAATGACCGGAACAGATTTCGCATCGAGTCTCTAAGTCAGACTTGCGCTGTTATCGACTTGTCTTCATTACATTCTCATACAAAATGCATGCCAACTTGCATTCAACTCAATTGAGCATGCGGCTCTTTCGACGCATTATGCGCCTGCTATCTCACAGCTAGCTAACACGCTCTGTGGGTGAGCAATTTGTCTACGATACTAGTAAAGTTTGATTGTGCGCGCGTAGGTACTTAAAATCCTATTAGGCTCAATTATCCGCTCTGACGTTGTTTTGTCTTCTTTCCTTCACTTCTCGTTGCTCTTCCTTCTTTGCGTCGTACATATCTCAGCTGCTTTTGAATGATTGGTATATTTTTCTAGGAAACGTGTCTGTGCCAACAAAAACAATCAACAAAACGCTGCACTTCGACATACGTTACATTTCCACATCCGCATATCCTCACGTTTCGAAGTCCTTTGGCGTTAATGTATGCGTTGTGAGTGCGCGTACGTACGTGCGTTTGTCTATTTGTCGTTCACGTCATGTCGTCTGCTGCTGGTTTTGCTGCTGCTGCTGCTGCTGCTGCACACCTTGACTCACAATCACTTCCTCAGCGATCCTCGTTATTTTCACTACCTTTCCACATTTTCTCTTCCGTACGCGCAATTCAGCCAATGAGCTCATTTGAGTGAGGCTTGCTGCCTGTTTGTATGCCTACATTGGCCGGCTGGCTGGCTGTCTGTCTGTCTGTCGGTCTCTATGCTGTCCCTTCATTGTTTGCCACCATTTGTGTTACGTGTCTCACGCTGTGCCTTTATGCCTGTTGACATTGATTCATATTTGGAAAAATTTCTATTAGCCGATTCAGTGTGCCCACTAGTGTTTTACCACAGTGTTGTTGTGCGCATTGGTTGCACGGTGGTCCCTACGACTAATAGTCATATGTATATACACACTTATATTAAAATGTGTTTGAAAATGTACATAGCTTATTTTGCTGTGTTTATTTTTTATTTGTATTTGCTGCCGGTTAATTGATTGCCCACGTCAGTCGGGGACGGTAGCTGATTACACTTGTCTGCTTGAACGCTGCATACTTCAAGCCGCTTATCGCCTATGTCCTTGAGCGCTGAATAATGTTGTCGTCCGTTAGAAATTTATAATCGTCTTATGGGTATTAACTCCCGCAAGCCTATTTACCTATCGCTCTCTTCTTTTCCCATCACTTCCATTCACTGTCTGCCTGTTTCTTTACAAGCATCTGCTGGGAGCGTACGTGTTTCCTTTGGTCTTTTCCTGATTATCATAAAAATCCCAATCGTATGCGCTGAGGTAGCAAATACCACCCGGCAGGTGCTAAAGATTGCCTGGTAATGTGAGTAAATTTGTTAAATTTCTTAATTTACTCAGCGCAAACTTTCGATATCAAGTCGATTTTTTTCATTTTATTTGAGGGAATAAGCGGATAAAAAATGCACTGCCTCTCATTATTTGTTGTCAAAACAAACCTTGTGATTTACATATGAATGACGTGCAACACCTGCATATACATATTTGTTGTACCAATTGGTGTACATATACGTATATTTGGTTTAGTTAGTTAGTTAAGAGACATTGTGACCTGAAAGATATTTTGTATCTCTAAAAAAAAGAGTCCCTAATACCTTCGGCCTCCTTAATGAATGCGTTGGTAGNAATATAAGTATATTTGGTTTAGTTAGTTAGTTAAGAGACATTGTGACCTGAAAGATATTTTGTATCTCTAAAAAAAGAGTCCCTAATACCTTCGGCCTCCTTAATGAATGCGTTGGTAGGCGAATTATGCATAATCATGGAGCTTTAAAATGAATTAATTAATTAATTTCTGTCCAAACCAGCCAAACAGAAAGAATGTGTTCCTAAATATCATCGTCTCAGAATGTTGGCCATGTGATCACAATTATTCGGTGCCTGCGAAATCATAATCGGTTGTGAATAGGTACCCAGAGAGTAACTGGATGACTGAGGGAAATACCAATATTTGATTTTTGTGGCAACGAAGTATGACCGTTTTTCGCAGTGTTGCAGAACGGAAGATCATCAGATAAGGCCACTCTACATGTCAGCCCAGAGTCCAAACCCCCAAAAAGTCTTCTAAACAGCGTTTTGAGGATTTTCTCTGGGGCCCTCACTGGCAGCTCATCAGCTTGAAACTACACGAATAGCTACTGTTGCAATGTCTGATACAGTACTGCCGTCTTTTCCCGTAACTATAATTGCCAGGTCTTCTAGACACTCAACGGTACAGTAACCACACTCATGTAGTGTGATTCAGGGATCGTATATCACAAGTGAACAAAACAAGGAAGAAGGGGGCCCCTCCCTGGGCCTGCTTCCTATCGCTCTGCTCTTCATTTGAGTGTTGCTCAACCAACATCATGGAAGTGGCCACGTAATCAACGGCATTTGTTTAAATTTGTATTTGATCACCCAGCGAAAAACTGCAAAAATGTCAAAAGTAGATGGAAATATAACAAAAACCTTAAAAATAAATAAGATCGAGGCATAATCTCTTTGCGTCAATACTTTTAACCACTCTAAACTTTAGGCTACACTTTGCTGCAGAGCGTTTCAGGAATAGCATTTCAACAGGCGGAGTTTATGGAAGTGCCGCTTCTGGCGAACTCCTCCTCCAGATCTACGTATGTAAGATGAGAGTGGGCTTCTGAATTATCTGCGGTCATAGTCCCATACTAATACTAATTGGGCCTTTGGAAAAGGGGGCGTGGCAGCTCCCATACAAAGCAAAATTTGCATTCTGCATATCTCTGGAAGTGTTCATGGTTGAGTACTGGAACTTGGTACGGAGGTATGTGAAACAAATAGCATACTAATGGAGAAAAATTGGGGCTATTGGAAAAGGGGGCATGGCACCTCCCATACAAACCAAAAATTGCTATTGGCCCCAATTTTTCTCCATTAGTATGCGATTTATTTCACATACCTCCGTACCAAGTTCCAGTACTCTACCATGAACACTTCCAGAGATATGCAGAATCCAACTTTTGATTTGTATGGGAGGGGCCACGCCCCCTTTATATATCGAAATTATTTCCCTCATATTATCATCCTTGGAGGGGTTGGAGTAAGCGTCCAAAGTTTCAAACAAATCGGTGCAGCTGTTCTCGAGTTTTCCGAACAGAAACAAAAACCGCTTTCAAAATATATATTAGTACAGATAACAAATTAAATACATTACTTAATTAGCGGCATCCTAAGTAGAAATGTTTATAAATAATTTTTTAAATAACTGCAGGCATTTGAAATTAATTTCAAGTATTTTCCATAAAAGTGGAAGCATTCAAACGTAAATTTTTTTTTTCTTTCATCTTTCAACATAAATAAATAAAAACTAGAGCTTCTTAAAAAAATCGCCTCGAACAGTTCGACGCAGAATTTAACTATCTTTCGTTTATAAAAAATAAACTTGATATCGGTTCATATTTGGGCTCTCAAAATTAATTTGTCCACGACAACCTTTTTTGCCCCACTGTGCGCCCCTCGGCAGGCAATGGCAAACCTCCGGGTGTATTACTGCCATGAAAAACAGCTCCTCATAAAAATAAAATCGCCTGTTCATAGTCGGCGTAAAACTGCAGGTCCCTCCCCTTTGTGTCACAACCAGGGTTGCCACTTTGGTAAATTGTTACCAAAATTGGTAGAAAAAATTTGGGTTGGTAAAAAAGTAAATTTTTTCCCATTTTGGTAGATTTCTGTTGAATTATTTAGTTTGAAAAACAAATAAAACTTTTCGTTTCCGTTTTATCTTTCGTAGTTATCTTTTTATTAGAAATTTCTTTCCAATGTACTTTGTATGTAATTACCCACTTCGAGCCTTCGAAAAAAATTTAATCAACGCATATTATTATCAATGGCAATTGTTAAATGAAAAAAAAAAACACAAAATACTGGCAGCAAAAAAATTAAAAACTGCCAACGGGAATTTTTAGCTGCAAATTGTTGATTAGTCTCAAGTATTATGGGCTATAAAACTCCATACCTTAAATTGTTCAAAATATTCAGAGTGAAAATTTCGAAATTTAAATGAAAATTTTTTGAATATTTCTAAATGTTGTATATAGCTTGAATCCTTGATTTTTAAATGTTTGGCTAAAACGCAAAAAATTGGCGGATTCACATCGGTGTCGTAAGTGTTGTATGTCGTAAACTTTAAAAGCTTAAATAAATGTTTATAGAACTTGAAACCACAACCAACTATTTTTTAGCACTCCGAGAATGCATAATATGACTTTGATGGTACTTTACGAACCCCCTTAATATATTTTTTATGCATTTAAAGTTTACAACATACAACAATACGACACTCACGAGACCGTTGTGAATACCCCAAATATTCTTATAAAATAATACCAAAAAAATTTGGCTTGAAAAATGGTAAATATTAAAAAAAATCACCAAGCATTTTTTGAGTCCCTGTATTTATCTATAATATCTCCAGTTTAAGTTTTTTCAAATAATGAAGTTTCGTTGTTGCCTTTAGTTTAATCACTTTCGATTTTGGTTGAAGGAAACTGAGAAGATGCCACTAATATGATCCCTTGAATAAAAAGTTCCTTAAACGCAATTTGAATTCTTATGGAATTAACTAAAAAATTACAAAACTATAGTTTTCATTAAAATAACTAAAAACAATTGTTGGTAGATATTTTCCACTATTGGTAGATTTTTTTCAAGTGGATGGTAAGTATTTTTTTCGACAGTGGCAACCCTGGTCACAACATCAAGGCGCACGCCAAAACTTGGAGGAGAAGCTCGGCCCAACCCTAACATACACATGTGTAAGCGCCATTTTGTTATTAATAGGACCCATTGCAGCAATCAATAAAGTAATCTTTCTATGGGTTTCTAGGAAGGCGGCAGCAACCTTACCAATAGTCCCTTAGTTTTTCTTTACGAAATGACCACACACCATCAAAGAAGAGCTTAGTATAGGAGGGAGTACTTGTTGAGAACTTTGGCGGGGATACGATAGGAGAAGATATGATAACCTGATTAACATCACAAAGAGAAAATTAAAAATTCGAGCAGGTATCTTAATAGGACATTGCAGATGAAATAGTCACAAGGATTCTGAGCGCATACTCCTCGAATGTGAGGCAGTGGTGAGAAGACGAGAGAAGTAGATATTCACTCCCATCCACCAAAGAATCTACTGGATTTCCTAAGCGAGCTAACTATGACTGGCTAAAGGAACAAGAGGACACAATAGAAATCCTGGTCGCAGTGCATTTCTTAACGAATATTTATCTACCTACTCACCACTTTGTTTTGTCCATAGAACATACGACAATACTGAAGTATCTATTTCAACGACGATGGTTTAATTTGATGAAAAAACCAGACATGTTTATTAAATAATGATTACTTATTAGAAAAAAATAACAAAAATATATTCATGCATTTAATAAAAAAAATCTGTACATCTCTTATGCTGTAAATATGTTACGAACATACGTTTTCTTTATATAAAAACAAAAAACAATACTTAAATTCAGTCTTTTGTACATTTTTATTTCTTTCATTTCATTGGAGACTCAGTGCAAGCTAAAATTTAAAAATTAAAAATTTTAAAATTAGTTACTTAGTTTAATTTCCAATTTTAATTGTGCCGTTATAGTGGAGGACCATCGAATTGTCGTAAGTTCAAAGTTTTGCGATACATATGATAAATGTTTTATGATTAAAAAAACATTACATTTTTATGGGAATTTGTCGTATATGCCACATACGACAAATGTTTTACGATTTAAAAAAAGGCAGGTTTGTACGGGAATTTGTCGTATGTGATGCATTTACAGCACATACAACAAAAGGCATATCCAATCTTTAATATTATGTAACATACGACCAAATGCGCACGAAATATCTCAAAAACCAAGGGAGATGTAAAAAAATGGATTGCAGAAATCAAAAGAGCATGCCCAACTTAGTAAATCTGCTTCAAAATCCCAAAATCGTGGGATATTTGCACATTCGTCATCCGTTTTCTGAGGCGACGATATGTATATTCGTACTTCCATTTATTTGCTTGGGTCAGCTGTGTCAGCTGATAGCTTCATTTAGCTAAGGTTTGTAGGCTTGCTTGGCTGGCGTAACGCTGTCAAATAGATCTTTACCTTCCGGCTACTGCTAATACATATTGTTTGTACATCAATTTGCCACACATCAACCGGCAGATCAAACGCATTGTCCACACCTAATTGTACGTGCAATAACAAAAGGGATATTACAAAAGTAAAACACAAGCCAGCAGCCGGCTATCCAACCAAAGGGACAGTCCGTGTTGTTTTAAGGGGTCTATCCAGATGCTGTTGCTGTTTTACAGTATAGCCACAGCAGGTCAAAGAGAGGTAGGGATATACACTCAATCATGCGCACATTTGTATGTTTACGTGGAGCCGCATATATGTCTCTATAAAAAAAAACGAAAAAAAAAGTTCCGGATTGGCTATTGAAATTGAGTGCGATTTGCAGGCAAAAATGTAAATGTTTACAAAATTATTGAATTCGCTTCTAGCTGCGCTGGTACAACAGTGCTCATCTATGAGCAAAGTAACTGTAGTTGTAAGAAAACGATATCGCCGTACGTGCCACTGGCTAAATTTTGCTTACAACACGTATTATTTACGCACCAACATGACGAATTACTAAGAAAATAATCGCGAGGAGAGCTACCTTTATTTTTCCAGATTTTTTCCGTACCTTCGCGCCGTTTTCAATGTGCCAGTTGATGGCCGAATGCGAGTTAGCTTGCCACTGTGAAAATTGTCCTTGGTGTTGAAGATAGTATTATTAATTTTAGTTATCTGAAATTTGCTTTGGTATCCATGAATCCAACAAAGCCAACGGCCAAAAGAGTTCTTGTAATCTAAACAATGGTGAATTAGGGATTAGCGCTTATCATAACCAAGCTGTGGTTACGTCTGGAACTCTGGAGAGTTAATTAATGACAATATCCGTCGACAGACCTTTGCATATTTACAGTGGTAATGGTGTCAGTTCTAAGTGATTAGTAGGGCTTAAAATGGTTTCTCACCTGGACCAGATTGCGGTTATCCAGGGGCTGGATTCTGTAACTGTGAGAAAATGTAGTGTACACCGAGTGCAAAACTCACCGAATAAAATTCAGTGAGTTTTTTCGGAAAAGAAGTGTACACAAATTTGACAGCTACAACTCATTATAGCAGCTCCTGAATCGCCAAATGTATAGTGTACACAATTTTCAGTGTACACTTGAAAGCTTACAATTACGGAATCCAGCCACTGCAGGTCTGTTCAGAATTCCTTGGTATAATGTAATAGAAAATTGTCACCTAGGAGATTCTTAACTTAATATTCGCCACTTATACANCTTGGTATAATGTGAGAGAAAATTGTCACCTAGGAGATTCTTAACTTAATATTCGCCACTTATACAATACAAGGAGACCAGACCTCGGAGTTATAAAATCCTATCTGAGAAATATTGTCTCTTCAATAGGCGTATAATTTACGATGAGGCAGATCCTTCGTCCAGCAGTGGTCAGCTCGCAATCTACTCGTGTGCAACCGGTCCGAAGCCTTTGCTCGCTGAACTACTTGAATATGTCAAGTACAGATTCCTGAGGTGGGTTCGGTTAAGTTGAAGTGGCTGCTGTGCTTAGAGAAAAGCGGGCACAGCTAGGCCCAATGAAGGACCCATTCTCTGTTCCTTCCTTGAGAGTGCAGTGTACACGCAGGGTAAATGCTTTTTAGGAATCCAAGTATCCCCTCTTGCAAGCTTGTCTGCCTTCTCATTTCGTGGTATGTGACTGGGCCCTTTACTCATACCAGGTGCAAAGCGGAATGCGCCCCTGCTGCAGATGGGCGGGTGGAGGGCAACCGTAAGAACAAAATTATAAAAAATACGCGGATTTTTTTTTTTAATGTCGAAAAAGTTAAATGCTAAAGCAAATGAAAACTATTCTCAATAAATTTGCAATAGTTCTCGAAAAAGAAAGAGAAATTTGTGCAAAATTACTCAACAAAAACTTTTGTTTCAAAAAAGTGAAAAATATAAGAAAAAATTGTTTTTTTTATTTGCTAGCGTAATAACAATTTATATTGAACAAGTAACTTTTAAGCAAAAAACAAAACCAACTTCAATTCTCATATGAAAATTTAATAGTACCGTTAATTTCTTCATCCAATAATCGGAATTAAACCAAATTAGTAAGGGACCACCTGTGAGTTAACACCTTTCCTTTAAAAGAATTATAGATAACGTGGTCCAAAGCAGACCTGTTAAAT
The DNA here is from genome assembly GCF_001687245.7 of Rhagoletis zephyria. Classification (NCBI taxonomy): domain Eukaryota; kingdom Metazoa; phylum Arthropoda; class Insecta; order Diptera; family Tephritidae; genus Rhagoletis; species Rhagoletis zephyria. Next base: position 7,799 of record NW_016166135.1, on the reverse strand, counting down.
AGTGATTAATAATAATAATGATTAATAATTAAAGCATGTTTTTTTGGGTAACCATTTAATGATTAAAATCGGTTATTTGCACCTTTTTAATGATTAAAATTAGTTAATTTCAAAAAAAAAAATTAATCAAATAATTAATTAATTTTAATTACATAATTATTTTGTTATTTTTGATTACTTTAAATTATTTTTGAAATTATTTAATTACTGGATTAATATAATTATTTGATTATTTGCAATTACTTTTGATTTTTTTAATTGCATGATTAATATAATTATTTGATTATTTTGAATGGTTTTTTATTTTTTTAATTATATGATCAATATAACTATTTGATTATTTTTATTATTATTTTTTTAATTTTATTTCAACTTGTGAGCATTTGCATAAAATTAGCAAATTAAAAGTTCTTGTTAAACACCGCACAGTGTAGATATTGACAAAATGTAATATCTCGAAAACAAAAACATCTAGCTAAATAAATTTAACAGCATTTTAAAGCCTTTGAGATAGAAAATCGAGGAAAACTAATTTCGTTGGATAAAAAAAGTTGCCTTCACCTTTCAAATCACCTTTAAATTAGGGGGTTCTCAATTGTTTTCATTTTTTTACCTGAAAACAGTATGAGGTGAACTTTTTAAAAAGTTTTAAACAGCAGGAACTGAAAAAGGCATTTTGTATATTGTTTTGAGTTCATTATATGCGGTTTTTAGGTCAAAAGAAAGATAAAATATCTAAAATTTAAATATAAATACATACCTATGTCTATATGGAAGTTCTGCTTCCATGTCTCCTCTACACAATTCTTTCTAGAAGTATTAATGAATAGCAAAGACAGTTGACATTAAAAATGCTTATGAGAAATTATTTCTTACTTGTAAACTACAGTACAAGTATTTACTCGTATAGTGAATTTGGTTTCAGTTATTTAATAATAATAATAATGGATTGGCGCTTACACATATGTTAGTGTTTGGCCGAGTGTGGCGTGCGCCTTGTCACACAAAGCGAAGGGACCTACAGTTTTACGCCGACGCCGAACGGCGATTGTATTTTTATGAGAAGCTGTTTTTCATGGCAGTTATTTAATACTAACTTATAAAAACTTGCTTGCCAAACACAGCTTCATCTATTTGGAAAAATAATTAAAAAAAATCATATAATTAGAAATAATCTAATAATTGAAGATAACCAAATAATTAAAAACAATCAAATGATTAAAAACAATTAAATAATTAAAAATAATCAAACAATTAAAAAGAATCATATAGTAAAAAAAACAATTTGATAATTTTTTAATGGTGATTAATTATGATTATTTTTGATAATTATAATTAATAATTAATTGTTAATAGCTGGGTTATGTAAGAAAATTAAAATAATCATTTAAATTAAAAAATGAAAACAAATTAATGATTACTAATCGTAATGGAAATTTACAGATTTGTTCTCTGTTCCCAAAGTAGCATGCGGTAACATACATACAAAAAATATTCCTTTTTGTGAAGTCGGTTAAAAAGTCTGAAAAATAACGTCGAACAAACTTCTGGGATCTAAAGTTTGAAACAACAAAACATAGAAACTGTTTTCAGTAGCCTTTAGATCTCTCAAAAAGGGATAAACAGTATAATTTTGAAGAAGGCAAATTCAAAAAAGCCTAATTTTGCAACCCTTTTGATTTGCTTTTCTGGAACTGTAGAACCTTTGAAAAATTTAGATAGTTTTTGTAAATTTTTTTTCGGAGCAGTTTTGAGGAACTTCATTTTCCTTTTCAGAAATTTAGGAATTACATATCGATGGCTGAGTGGAAGATCGACCTATCTCGGCTGCCAGTTCGAAAACGCTCTATCTCAAAAAACTTTTCAAAACGCCCTATTTCAGAATTTTATTGAAAAACACCCTATCTCAAAATTCGGCTCAAAAATGCCCTATCTTACTTCAAAATGTATTGAAAATATGTTGATATAGGGCGTTTTTGAATCGGCAGCTGAGATAGGGCATTTTCGAAACGAATTCTGAAATAGGGCGTTCTTGAAAAATTTTTTGAGATAGAATGTTTTCGAACTGGCTGCCGAGATAGGTCGATCTTCCACTCAGCCATCGATATCTAAAAGCTACAGTGAACAGCTTTTGTAATTTTTTTTCAAATATTTAACTGTTTCGACTTTAAAAAAATTAGTTCGGCGTAGTTTGGCCGAACTTTTTTTTTGTTTTCAGGAACTCTATAACTATTTTGTTTTTCAACTATTAAACTTTCACAATTTTTTTGGAAATTTTTGTTCCAACCTAATGTTGCAGAAGGATTTTTCCTTTTCAGAGACTCTAGAACTATTGAAGAGCTAACCAGAACAGTTTTTATTTTTTTTCTGTCAAATATAAAGTTTTTTCAACTTTCTTGGAAATATGTTTTCTTGCGTAAATTTGCAGAACTATCCTTTTCAGGAACTCTAGAGCCATTAAAGGGCTAATCGGTACAGCCTTTATTTGTCCGTAATTTTGTAGAACCTTTTTTTACCTTTTCAAGAACTTTAGAACTAAAACTAGAATTTTTCAAATAAAAAAAATTTTCAACTGAGTTGAGACTACAATTTTTCGGCGCAATTTTGGTGAACTTTTGTTTTCTTTACAGAAACTCAAGGACTATTAAAAAGCTACTAACAACAGGAATAAAAAGTTTTTGAAATTTTGGTTTTCAGGAATGCCACAACTATTGAAGAGCTACTCAGAACAGTATTTTTTTCTCTTTTTGCGATATTCCGTATGCCAACTTCATAGACATTGACGACTTCGAGTTGCTTTGCTGCTCCTTAGCCGTCGTAGACTTAAGGCTGCATTTGCTGCATTTCGCATTCCCATAATAACTATGGGTAGAATATTTGTAATCGTGTTTATTGCTCTGTGGATGCTCTGCGAAGAGCACCACTGGTGCATACATACAATAGCTAGTCACAAAATGTTTTAAAATTCGGTTATTTTTGATTTCTTTTTTAACTGGTGCTGGCTAGGTTAGTGGCCCTACAGCGAGGCATGGGCCTGACCACGATGGTAAATATGCAGTGCCATAGTAAACATAGCCAGTTTTTGGTAAATTGCTCCCCTAAAGCTATAGAGAACTGGTTCTTCTTCTTGCATTAAAGACCCTATGATTTCTAGGTCCAACTTTATCCGNAATAGCTAGTCACAAAATGTTTTAAAATTCGGTTATTTTTGATTTCTTTTCTAACTGGTGCTGGCTAGGTTAGTGGCCCTACAGCGAGGCATGGGCCTGACCACGATGGTAAATATGCAGTGCCATAGTAGACATAGCCAGTTTTTGGTAAATTGCTCCCCTAAAGCTATAGAGAACTTGTTCTTCTTCTTGCATTAAAGACCCTATGATTTCTAGGTCCAACTTTATCNGGGAATTCATTTACATTTTAAATTGCAGTGTCATCGTGATTGGAAATTTCCGCGATTTGCGCGGGATGACCAAGTTAAATAAAAGCTTATAAAAATAGGAATAGGAGATGCCCTCTAAACTCTCAAATCGTTAGGTTCTGAAGCATTTTAGTCTTGTATTTTACAGTGTAGGACCGTCAGAAATGATGCGTCAATCTTTCCCTGATCTCGCGATCGCGATACATCCTGCACATGTCCATGTTAGTGATACTCATATTTAGTGCCACTAGGATATGCCCCGTAAACAATCCGGTAGTAACTCTGAAATCTTTCTTTGATAGGCGTAACCAGAAGCGAGTATAACGGCTTTCGATGTTGTCGCATAATTCTTGCAGTTTTGCAGGTGGTTAACTCATTCCAGCTTGCCCTGACCTGCCTTATCATGCTACCGTCTATTTCCCTGTACAAGTGCTGGAGTGGTCTATGAATGAATTTTGTCTGTTCGAGAGTCAGACTGGTGGCGCTCTTGGCAGTCTCATCTGCACTCAAGAAATAACGTGCAATGGTCACCTTACCTTATTGCCCGCCTGACGACCACTTGCTGGTAGCTTGTTCCGGCACCCACTCCTGTTACCATCATAGGGCCATCCGTGAAAATGTTAAGGATCCAACGGCTATTTTTCAATCCCTTTTGCCATCTCGTCCACTCAATCGTTGTGTGAAACCTTCGTTCCCATTAAAAGCAAGGTGTAATATAGTCTGTGCTGCCTGTGCTTCCCGCCCCAATTGAGTTGTGCTCAAAGTTCTGAAATTGAATTACGCTATGGCCGTCAATCTACCCGGCGGATTTTGGGCGGCAGGCTGAGTATTTTTTTCAGAGCAACCGTTACAGTGTACCTCGCTACTAGGGGCTGAACCTTCTCCAGATGTATGAAAACTATTTTGCGGCATTCCACCAAGCGCCATAGAGCAGTATTTGCTGTGTAGCACCAATACATCAGGGCAGGTGACAGACCCCATGTGACTCCCAGCATTCTTTTACATGAACAAAGGGCATTACTGACCTTCTTAACTCTTTCCTCAACATTGCGCTGCCATAGCAGCTAACTATCCAAGACTCTTCTCAAATACTTTGAAAATTTACTTATTTCTTATTAAATATCCGCCGCTAATAGTACAGGCTAATAGTCACATTGCCTTATTGACGAAAAAAGTTGAAATAAATAAAATGATTTTCAATAAGCAAAATCTAGAAATAGTTTGAGCGAGGTATAAACGAAGGCCTCTTCATAATATAACCTGTAGAATACAACATCATTCAAATATCCGCCTAAACTTTTCACGGTGGCACATTTTTAATTGGCTCTGTGGCATAAATGTGGCTAATCCAGTCGGACACACATGGTACCAGTTCGCACGATCTCCGCGAGATAGTTATAACCATATAGAGGGGGGCTGTCAAGACATCATAGTCACTATAGACCAGAGCTTTAAAATGATTGAATCAGTAGGATCTGCATTCACTCGGCATTCTTTTCATAATTTTGATTGCTTGGTTGTATAAAAAAACCTCATTACTGAGTGGATTAAATTATTTTGAAACAAAAACAAACTTAATGTGTTATTGAATGGTAGAGTTCCATTCAGTATAGAATGTGAATGTAACAAAAGCATTCGCAATCATGGTGATTGAAATTTGGTTGAATGCAAACACTTTTGATCATTCAGTACTACACTGAAAAAATATGCATTGACAATAGAAGAAAATCTTTATAGGAGACAATAGTCGTTTTGCTTCTGATTTTCTACCACTGCTATAATTTGGCAAAGCGTTGCCTATGACCAAAAGTACGTACCAGCTTTAGATATTCAGTCAATACTTTTTAAAACCATCTGTATGTTTTTGAAGGAAACTTGCGGTCAATTTTATGTAACGAACTAAATTTTTACTTATACAAAGCGATATTTTTATTTCCCAATACCAGGCGCTCATACATATGAACTAGGAAGCTTTCTATATGTATAAATTTGTTTGTAGAACTTTTTAACTTACGTTTGTTTGGAGAAGCCTGTCATGGTACAATAATTACAGGTATTGTCTTCCCAGAGAGTTTTCCTTCACATCGAAATTCGTGCTCCCTTATTTTCATTTTGACGCAGTTCAATGTTGATTCTTTTACTTATATTTTGCTTTGCTTTTTGTTTTCACTCAAATCAATTCTTATAATTTTTCAAAACAAAAGAAAAAAAACGTTTAAAATCAAGTGAGCCATACAAATTTTGAATTTACATATTTACCAGCAAATGTTTTTTTTTTTACCGGCTATTGAAAATTAAATAAGTGCTTTGCAGGATGGTTTGTTTAAAAAAATACGTGTACATATATGGTATATGGGGTATGGAAATATCCCTTTTCCCTAGCAGTTGATGATGATGTTTTTTAAATAAGGCAGATCGGAACTTACATATTTTTATTAGTGTATAAAATTTGATTGGAACTGAATTAGAGAATGCACACATAGCAAAGTGTTCATTCATCTGGAAGCTAATTCAGTACTGAATTCTGTTTATTTCAGCATTCCCACTTTTTCGTTCAGGTATTTACCACCTTGCGGTGTGAAATAAATTTTTTTTTGATTGATTGTAGATTGAAAAATATAAGCCACTTTACCAGACAAATAAAAAAAGAATGAAATCCAACTTGTAAATATTTCATGATTAAAATTTTAAATGTTTTCACAGTTTCACAGCTCTGCTATAGACTCTCATATGAAATCACTGATGAATAAACCAGAAGGTGTCACTACAAATTTGGCAACGATTTACAGAGCTGTCAATAGACCTGCAAGATAATCTTTATTTCCCTTTTTAACTGCGTTCTTAATCACGAGGTCAAAGGACACTCCTTTACAGTACTGTCAACATAGTTACTACTTATAATAGGAAGTGAGTACCATTCTCTTTAGCGGCCTTTATCTACCTCAGAAAGCAGCGCTTTAAAAAATTCTTTCGAAATCATGAGGTGACGTGCGTCAGAAGGATCGAGTTATGATAATGAGAGACTTCCATAATCTCTAGCCTTTCTTTGCTCAGTCCCTCCTTAAAAAAATCTCCAACTCAGGCGACTTTCGTTGCTTAGGAGCCGGCTATGAGTTGCATTACTATGTACGTGCTGAAGCCTCAGATTACTGTCACATGCCTGTCAGCACACTTTTGGCCCCCACTGACTTGTCAGCTTCTCCAGAGCGTTCATATATTCCATTGACTTTAATACAAAATCCAATTGGCTTTAGAAACTTTCGCCAACAAATCAATTCTTACTAAATCAATCAGTACCAAATATATACATAAATTATATCACTTCAAGATTTTCCCACCCCAGCCAGAACAATAAACCAAAGGGCTAATGAAATACTTAAGAAATCAGCAGTAAAACACGAATATACTTTCCCATAAAAAATCAGTGGCGATAAATTATGCCAACGTCGATGTATTCAGTGCACTTTAACGCCTTTCGATTAACATTTACGAGGAATTTCGTTAACGAAAAAATCGACTGCAAAGCACTATGAAATTGCAACTAAACTTAAGCAAACAGAAAAAAAAAACCAACGAGCCGAGATGAATTGAATTGAATTTGCGCGCGACGAAACGCCAATACCAGAGTGCAAAGTGTAAGTGGCGGTGATGGCGGCTAAAACAAAAACCAAAAAAAAACAATGCACAAATAACATCGCACAAAATCAAGAGTACGGCCAAATGAACCGAGTCGAAACCCGCGAAACCGCATAAATGCATTCAATCAAATGGATTTACAGCCCGCGCCGCTTGCCGCCGACACTGTCGCTCAGCAACATAAGGCTGAATGCTCTCAATGCCATTGATTATAGCCACTTTTGTTGTTGTTTTCAGATGCCTTGATTTTGCATTGGTAGCTGCTGGCCAACAGTCAACAGTGATCATTTTTACGCCAACAAGCAATGATCAACAGCCAATAGCCACTGAACAGCAGCCGAAGCGTCATTTCAATCAATCCGTACCTAAACAGATGACGGGAGGGACCTTACACAACACAAGGATGCTTTAGATCAGTGATTGCCAAAGTGGTCCACAGGAGACTCGACGGGGCTCTACATTGGCGTGAAAAAAATATGAGGGTTCACGAGTTGTAAGTGGGGATGAACGAAAATTTATCTTTTTCGATCTTAAATAACTTGGCTTTTAGATAATACACTACTCCAAAAAATTAAGGGAGGAAAAAAACTACCAAAATTTTCCATGAAGTTTGAGAGGCCGTGTTGAGTTCCCTGCGGTTTAATTCCAACACTGAGGTCGGACTCACACATTGTCGAATCTTCACTGATGGCTCCAAAACTTACTCTGCGGTCTTTTTCGAAGTTAATGGGGATTGTCACTCCGA
>NW_016166134.1:0-25189 GCF_001687245.7 Rhagoletis zephyria | reverse complement strand
AAAGTGATATATGTATATACAGTTTATGGAGAATTTCATTTGCTTTCATTTCCCGTATCTCGTGTTACGATTATTCAATTGGTTCTTAAGATATACGTGATTAAGTGAAGCCACTATTTTTTAAAGCTGAGTAACGGCAAATTGCATATATCTCGAAAAGTTATCCATAGAAAAAAAAATGATATCGATTTTCGAAATCACCGAGAAATTCTACATGCGAATTGGGTAGTGGAATCCATAGAACATTTTTGCTGTAAACCAGTGTTATTAATGCTCAACGGTTGTAGTCTGTAGACAACAATGAGATGCATTTGTATCTTTCAAATGGCGAAAAATGCTCACTTTGTCTTATAAGTTAGTGTGAGCACGTATGTATATACATATGTATGTATATGTGAGGCAGAAAGCTCTTAAGCTCACTTGTAACTTACAAGTTGTAAGCATGGCTTCTTGTCTCAAAGCCAGCACAGTCAGCAGAAGGTAGACGGTTGTTTGTAGACACATACATACACACACACTCACAAACACAAAGGCATGTAAAAAACAGGAAAAAAACAACATAGAATCAATAACAAAGTGCTGTTGATGAAAAAAAAACAAGCCAACACAAAGGTGGCATTTAGTCAACTAAAAATAGGTTGCGCTTTACGAGTAACTTAAATTAAAAAGTAAATACAACTCGGTCTGGTTTGAAATCCTCAGAGAGGCAGCACGAGCGGCTACTTCACATGTATGAAGACTTTGCGTCGAGAGTAAAAAACTTCCATGAATGATATTTCACATTTAGACAATAACGCCTCTCCATCTACACCTTGTAAGCGCAACTCAAAAGAATGCATTCTTCCGTCTTATAGTTGATTGCCTAACTGCTCATTGCTTTACAATTAACACATCATAGCTCTAAAAGTACTAGCAATTAGCGTCTAATAAATCGACGCCTCAGTTATGTCATTAACACTCGAGAATTTAACAAATCTGCTTACAAGGTCAAATACATACATATTTCATATACACATAACTACTTATGAACAATTGTGTATATTTCCCCAAGTGAAGGTCATTACATTTTTCCGAAATTTGATCCCAATTTGTCCGTAATTAGTTTGTTTCACCTTTGTGCAATATTTGAGTAGCCAACATTTGTACAATCCAACTGATTGCTAGCCACCTTTCTCTGCGCTTTTACAAATTAGCAAATTCAAAAGCTTTTCCAGCACAAACTACTCGTTATAAGCAAGAGCTTTTAGCTAGGAAAAAATTCATGTGCTGCCTGTTGCTTTCGGCTATTCCAATTTACACTAGTTTACAAACTATATAAACTCGATGCAAAAATATTTTCAGCTGGCGGAAGGTCCGTTAGAAGAAAGAAAACTCTATAGTTTGAGCCATTCACCACGGCGATACTGTGTGAATAACTGATGAACCGACTGATAGGACCTTAAAAAGGCAAGTAACGAGTGATCAGAAGGCTCTCGCCATCGGTGGAGTCCAGGGAAGGCGAAAGCCTGCAAAGCAATTGGTCCTGATGGAATATGCATGCTGATGCTGAAAAAATCAAGTGCGGTGGAATGGAGGTCCCACTACTAAAGCCGAGGAAACCAGCCAACAAAGCGGAATATTACCACCCGGTAACTCTCTTTACCCCAGTAGTGAAGTTGCTTGAGGTCCTGTTGCTACCTGACGCCAGCGAAGCATCAGCATGGCTTTGGCCACTACTACCCTTAACTTTTGGCCTCAACCGAAATCGCCGTTGTGAGGGAACGCTCCTAGTAGTGGTGGACTTGTCAGAAGCACTTGAAACCATTATCTGCGTGGTCGGCAGGCGCCAGTAGCCTTTCAGGATCAAACCTCTATACCAAGGCGAATTAAACAAGGAGTGTCACAGGGTGGTGTCCTATCCTATGAGTGTGTTCAGAAATGCATCGAAATGCGGAAAATTTTACATTAGGATGCATATAAATATGTGGCAAGTTGGACAATTTTGTCTTTTCCTTAAACTTGTGTTATTGCCGACAAAAATGCAAGGCGGACTATTATGAAAAACTTGTAGTCCTTTTGCCACGACCATTAGAAATTATATATCGTTGGAAAATAAGCCATTTGCGAAAAAAAAATCAAAATTTTGAAAATTGAAAAAAATGTAGTTTCCACCAAAAATCACTGAAAAAGTATTTATAATTTTTTGTACTACTACATTACTATTCGCAGTACTTAAATGTGAAAATTTTTAGAAACGTCCTGTGTTGATATTTATTCGAAGAAAAAATACCTACAGATTCATGTTTCGATGTAATTCGAAATACATGATAAATCGAGTTTTCGGAATGTTCGAAAGTTCTAATAACAATTCGGAGACTAGAATGCCAAACGGAAATACGCAAATTCGACGTAGGGCAGGATTAGGCACTAAGCGCATTGTACAGGGTGGTTCAGCTTTTCGCATAGACCCAGAGAAAAAAGTCCCATGGCAAAGCGAATTTATACACGGTGGTGTTACTGAATTCGCCGCGATCCTTCTGAATGTCAGTGATGTGTTTGTTGTACTTTGGGGTACTTCTTGCCGTCATTTTGCGTATAATTTGTTGTTGTAATTTTTGTTTTTGCTCAACCGATACTACCTTGTATAAATTCGCCTTGTCCCATGGTGTCAAATCGCAAGATCTCGGCGGTAGTTTAACACCGCTGTTTCTTAAGATAATTCGTCTGAAAGCTTCGTTCACAATAGGGCCATTGTTTCAAGTGCTGTGTGACAAATGGCAAGGTCCTATTGTAACTACACATTGTCCAAGTCCATGCCATCTAATTCAGGCCATAACAGGTTTGTTAACATGTCAGTAACAGCGTTACTAGCATTATTTTCGAAGAAGTACAGCCCGATGATTCCGCTAGCCCAAAAAGCACACCAAACAGTAACTCATTGTGTTTGCAGTTTTTTCTTGAATGACATGTGGATTTTCAGTACCCCTAAAAATGGGCAGTTTTGCTTGTTAACATTTACGTTTAGGTGACCGAAAAAAATCACGCAATGCTCGAAATGCACTTCTTGCAGAACAACCATTTTCATTCCATGACTAAGTCTGCCAAAGCCTGTAGTACCTTGAATTACGCTACAATTTCCCTACACAAATAACTCTTCAGTCAATACATTTATAAATCATCCATCTACAAAATAAGTAAAAAAGCTGAGTAACCAGTTTTGCGAGGAACTTATGACAATTTTTGGTTTGCTTTATTTTTTCTTCTATTTTTATTTTTTTGTTTAATTCTTTTATATCAATTATTTGTTTTAATATCCTTTATNTTTTTTTTTAAGAAAAAACTCATTTTTAAAAGCACCGTTATTGTTCACCAATAGTATTATATATAGTTCATTTAAACAATATTGTTAACTTCGCTATAATATCAAAATTAGTATTTTAAAAGAAATAATAAAATATTTTGGATCGTGTGCATTGCATTGCCCGACTTCGACAATGAACTCTTACAAAAATTTATTGAACAAAAAGGTTTTAATAGATATACTGCATTCATAGGAAATATCTATACTTGTCACGGCATAAATATTAACTTAACTAGCTACTTAGTGTTTTTTTCTTTGTTCACTGTTTGTTTAAAAGTTTTCAGTAATTGTTTATTTAGCTTCTAGTCACACATACAAATACAATAAAATTGTTTGTTATCTTATTTGATTTATTTTTGTTGTTTTTGCTACTAGTAGTATTGACATCACTTTGTTCTACATTGGGCTTCAGTTTGTTATTTGTTTTTCTTTTTAGTTAGTAGCGCAGTATGCATTATTTCTGATATTAAAGTAAATTAGTTTTTGCTTTTTGTCGTTTTTTTATTGGGATCTTTGTTGTTTTTGATTATAAAATTTATTTTCAGGTGCTGTATTGCAACTTTTTTCACCTTTTTTGTTAGAGTACTTGAGCAGTAAGAGCGAAAATTTTGATAATTATATTTTATTAACAAATTTTAATAAAAAATATCTTTTTTGGAACTAATAATTTTGTGTTTTTGTAATTTTTACTGCATATTTATACTTAGCACACAATTTTTTTGATTTATTTTTCGTTTAATTTTAGTAAAAAAAATGGTTCAAGCAAGTATGAGGAATTTTACATTTCCATTTTGTCATAAAAGATCTGAGGCATTATACAAAACAAAAATCCTGTTGCTTAAAAAAATTTTCAAACAATTAATTAAAAAACTAGCAATGAATTTTTGCAACCAGATTTTGCTAACCGAAGAACTAATTAAAAAAATGTATATCAGTTGATTTTTAAAGAAATTTAATGCTTAATTTATTTTCGGAGAAAAAAATCTAAGCAAATAGTTTTTATTAAAGAATGCTAAAAAATTTCAATAAAGAATTGTAGCAACCACAGAAAATAATTGACAACTGCTAGCTGAATTAGTGCTAAATTTAATAGAAACGTCACACCACTGAATACTGTAGCACCAAGCATTTCTAGTAGTTGTACAAAATAAAAAATCAAAAAATAAATACAAATTAAGTCCTCCTCCTTGACAACATTTCAAAGTTAAGAAAGATTTTGCTAGTAGTGATCGCCTCTTGGCAGGAAATGTCGATGCTCGGTTAGTATTTCTTTCACGAAAAATCGACGCCAAAACTATTCGCAGTTCGGTGTCAGCGTAAAATTTTAGCACCCTCCATTCCTAGTCCTAAATTTATTCATAATCAATTTTTTAATAATACAACTTGTGTACTTTCTTTTGTGCTAGACTTTAAGTACTTTTTCGAACTAAGTTTTTAGTACTGAATTTCAAGACCAAAAATTTTGATATTAAAATTTTGACTTATACATTTTTAGTACTAATTTTATTTTGGAATTTTTTAGTCTGAAATTTAAAAAAAACTTTAAAACTCATATTGATATAAATAAAATTTCTAATTTTCAGACTAAGTTCTACTGAAAAAGTTGCAAACAGTTCCTCCTTTATTTTCTTTTTGGCATCTACTTTTTGTAGTTATGTAGATTGTTTTTACTAAATTTTAACTACGTTTTTTCAACTACGAATCATTGTAATTATTGTACTTGTAGTACGCTAAATATTTTTGTGTGTCTAAAAAGTAATTTTTTGAACTTATTACTCCCAATAGTACTTTTTGTATTTGAATAGTTTAACTAAAAACATTTAAGACTACTATTATTGTAGCGCTGCCAGAGATATTAGGCAAATAGTTATTTTTCTTCAGCTTTTACTATTTTATGAAATTTGAATTTAATTTTCTTTTAATAACAAAAGAACTTAAATTTTATTTTAACTAGTGTATGTGTTAATCAAGTGTTTGTGTGTGTGTGACATTTGCTGAATTATGCTCGAAAAAATGTTTTCTTCGCTTAGTACAATTTATTTATTTATAAATTTTTGTTTCACTCAATTTTGTTTTAGAAACAGTAAATTCATTCAGTAGGTGTTCATAGAGTTTGATAAAGAAACGAATTAATTTTGTTCTTTAATTGTAAAAACTTTTTGAATTTTTTTCTGGAAAAATAAATTATTTTGTATATAAATCATAAATTCGCTGCCAAACATTTGTTTACTAAAAATTTTAAAACATGTACATTTAGTAAAAAATTATTTGCTAATTTTAAACTATTATTTTCGATGCAGAGTATAGGACATTTAATGTGGGTCTTTATTTAAAAAAATCTAAATAAATTCAAAAAACTTTAGCCAAAATGTTATTTGATTTTTCAACCCGTCGTTTTAGAAAAAAACGGCCCTATTTTGAACGTTTGTTTAAATAAATTGTGTTTACTTTATTTTCTGATACTACTTTTACGTGTAATCGGATATATTGCCGTTCTAAAATAAAAAAAAAATAAAAATAAATAAAAAACTATTGCTTTTTAGTTTAACATTTTCTAGTTTTTCCAATATCATTTTTGTTGATATTTTTTCTGACTCGCGCATTAAAAAACGGCCCATTCTTATTGTTTTATTATGAAAATTATTGTTAGATGTTTTTTTTATTATTATTATCAATATTTTTTAATTCTGATAACACACTTAAAAACATTTTTTTTATCAAACCCGCACGTTCAAATGGCAATCAGCTCAAAACATTCAACGCATAAAATATTGATGTCATGCCATAATTTGTTGTCTTTTAGCCTTCTTTTCCATTCGTTACTTTTTAGTTTAATTAAATGTCGAATTGAATTTAATATCAATGTTTCAGTGTTCACATTTTCTTCTTGTTATTACTAATATTTTAAGTTTTTTTTTTTTTTTTGTATGGAATTAATGTATTAACACTGGCTGGCAGTCCGACTCTGGCGCTTACAACTCAATACGCATTATGCAAAAATACAAACATTCAAAACGTATCTATATTCCTTTACTCAAACTTGTTTACAAAATCTTTCCAACATTCGCTGCCAATTTTTGAATAAATTTTCACATAATTTTTGATTTTTTTGTAATCGTTTCTTTTTCTTTAATCATAACAATAAATTACTTTACCATAATAAGTACAATATCGTTTAAAGTGTACATATGTATGTAAATACGCTTACGTTAGTAAGTTTGTTGAATACTTAATAATTGTAACTGCTTTCGCTTCTCTTCCTTTAATTCACTTTTTTTTTGTAATTTTTTTACTTTGCAATAAATCGCTTCATTTTTCCACCAACTGCTACGCTCCGCTTCTATTTGGCCAAAACTAGGCTGCACATCAAAAACATAATACCAGCTGAGAGCAGCGCCGTTACCGGCACGGTGACAATCCAAGCATAGGCAATATTTCGAAACAAATGCCAATCGACAGCACCAACAGCAGCGTTCGCAGCATTGCCAACTACCCCAGTAACACCTCCATCACCACCGGCGATCACTTCCACTCCACCGCTGCCATTGGCTATAGCATTCGCGCTGGTCGAGGATGACACCGTCGCCCCCATTTTACTGCAAATTTCATTCACATTTGTTGTTGGTGTTGTAGCAGTTGATGATGTTACGACACCACCTTCCATTGAAGCTTCTTTGGAGAGCCCTGACTTTGCAGTCGCATCATTAGCAGCTGGCTTATGCCCTTTGCCACTTACGTGTCCCACAAACACCACCGATCCCACTTTGCAATGTGTCGTCGAAATGGGTAACCCAATTTTACTGGCCAGAAGTACTGTGATGGCGGCGCCAACTTCGATGGTGAAGCCGCTGAAAGAGAAAGTAAGAAATAAGTTATTGTAATTTTAAAAATCTTTAGAAGCTCCACAATGACTAACGAGCAACCCGAGCTTATATTCTATACTTAGAGAAGACTCCCTGTAGAGAATATGGAGTCCAAATTTAAATTATATAGGTTAATCAACAATAGAGTCAGAAATACTCCTTTTTCATTTGAGTGTTACCAGACTTATGGCCCGAAAAGAAAACCTTGGTGCATGTTGTTGTTTTTGTTGTAGCAGCAGTGCTCAACCCCCCTGGAAATTCTTCATGAGGCACTGTCATTATTCTCGGACTCTGCCGAGGAAGCGGGCGGCGTCGATGAACGCAATCCACAGTGCTTCTTGTGTCAAAGTCATAGGGTTGGAGGTGCATGCGAAGAGATGTTGGGTGTTGTGTGGACCTTGCCCGCATGCAGGGCCGTTTCTGAGTTTGGCCGAGAGAGACAGCTTTTGAGTAAGTGCCACCAGCCAGACCGGAGTTGTCTCGCTCTGGTCTCCCTCGGCAGATCTGGCTCTCTCTTTGCCATGCTGTGAGATTAAACAGTGTCGGGGAGAGTACGCCACCTTGGTGGACCCGCTGTTTAATGCTTACCCACCCCTTCGTCCAAGCTGGAAGCGACGAGTTCAGGGCGTCTTGGCAGAGAGTCGCGTGGCTCACCGTGTTAAATACTGTAGAAGACGACTAGAACTGTACTATCACAAGATCGACGTTGGTTCAGAGCCTCGCTAATCTGTATGGTGATGGCTTTCAATGTTGTCGTAGGGCTCTGCATTTTCGAGAATCCCTGTTGGTGTTCGGCTAGCGTGAGATGTTTCGTCAGACCTGGGAGAGTAGTGCTTCCATGGTTTTTGCGACTGTAGATAAGAAGGTCTGTGCGATTCTCCTGCTTCCGCCTTCTTCCCTCGGTTAAGAAGGGCAATGATCCTATCCATTTTACACATCTCGGGGATGAAGGGGGAAGACAGTGACAAGTTGAAAGCGGCTGTAATGTACTCGACTCCCGCAGGTCCTAGCTTTTACAGCACCTGTACGGATATTCTATCTGGGCCTAACGCCTTGGATGTTTTAGCATTGTTGACAGCTGCTTGCGTCTCATCTGGGGTAAGGCGTTGGCCACTGCTCTATGAATGCAGAATACGGAGTTTGCTTAAGCTCTTAAAACCAAACGATCGGCTTCTCGTCGAAATGCTAGCGGGTCGCTGGACAATTGACCAATGGCCGCCCCCATTCGTTGTTCCAAAGACGTTATATCTATGAAACTTTCAGTTAGATTAATAGTTTTTCAGGCTAATGAAAAACCTCTTTTTAGGCACAGAACGAGCGAGGAAAATCATGAGCTTCAAAAATAAATACCTAAACTTGAAGTTTTACTATATACGAGGCTTGCAGAATACTTTTAGTCACATAACTGTGTTACAGACTCTTGGCTCTGTGGACTAATACTTCCTGCCTTCTAAAGCAATGTAGATAGAATGCTATGGCTTCAACATGGAGGCATAGTTTTGTGCTGATATGAGGGCCGGAGTCCATGGCATTCCTAGAAACGAAATGACTTTTGAGCCAGCAAGCGAAGTAATACTCTCCCAACACTGTTTAAGAGCATAAGGACATTTCGGAAGCATAAGCGGACTGAATTTAATTAAGTTTCTGAAGGTCAAAGTCTGTGTCTGACGAAATATAAGCACAGACATGAGCACCCGAGCATTCACTTGCTTGAGACGGAGCCTCCACCTAGGCACGTCAGAATGCATCTATCTCTACGAACATAAGGACGAGGTCCAAAAACATACTGACAATCCACGGCATACACAGGGAAACTATCACCACCTTACACAATCTGACGTCCGGTGAATGCCATCTACTCCACTACCTATGAACGAAAATGAGCTTCAATTGCCGAGATAGGCCCGCGTGACACTGTCCAAATTGCGGTCTGGATATTGTAGCAGGCTAGACTGCTACTTGTCCAGACTAGACCCCAACGTATTTCCGACATGTGAAGGCTCCCCCGACGACATCAACTATTTATTCAAATGTCCTGTCAACCCAACTCAGCTAACACTCCTTTTCCTTTGGTCTGACTCCGTCGAAACAGCACGTTCCCTGGGCCTACCGTTAGTTGAGCGTGACAATAACGATTGAACGACTATCCGAACTAGGTTTCTTTGTCATTGAATAAAATGTTAAAACAAACTTACGTTGATGAGGTGATCTTTGTCAAATCATTGCCGATTGTCTCGATGACCCGTCGTCCCCACAGCCATAGACCCACTGAGATGCCAATACCTCCGTAGATCAAAATATAAATAGGACTTTCGGCCTTCTGCATCACAGAACCTTCTCTGTAAATCATATACAAAGCAATGAGAGGTCCAATAGCGTTGCTAGAAGAGAAAAAATTTTGTAAAGAGGATATTTTCTGATGAAATAGTAACTTTCTGATAGGAAGTACAAATTTCAGATAAATTTCTTTGACATTCTATTGGTTGAGATAGTAACAATTTTTCCAATGCCAATTGATTTTCTTCCCTTTCGTCCTTCTGCCACCTACCTTACATCATTACCGCCATGCGCGAAGCTGCCAAATGTTGCTGTTAGAATTTGTAAAAATGAAAACAGCATCGACACCTCCTCCGATTCCTCGTCATTGTGCGTTGGTGCACCATCTGACTGCTTAAAATCGTGTATTAGCTCCTTGCTCTCAATCAACGGAACCTTACTCGAATTCGGCGACAATATAGAGGAAATCATCATTTCCAAGCTGCTGCCACTCTCAACCACTTTCAAATCCTTCTTGGCAGTTGTGGATGCTGCCGTTGACTCCGCAGTTGTTGTTGTGGCTTTTGTGACTACAACGTCAGTAATTGATTTGTTTGCGTCTCCGGCAGCGGGTATTGCGTTGGAAGAGGGTGTAGGCTCGGGAATGATTGCGGGCTTGGTGGTATTTGTTGTTGTGTCCATGGCAATTAGTGTAATATTATTATTTGCAGCACTCTTTGGCGACTGCGTGCTATCGAGCTGTTGGAATTGTTGTGGAAGCTCGTGGGAATGCTCAATGCTGAAAGGCAAAGAAAATTAATTCATTAGCAAAAACATTTTAGAAATGGTTTTAAAAACTATTATCACGAAAAGGGCGTTATATTTAAAGTCTAGGTGTGACAACATTTTTCTCACCTCTTCGCATCCAATAATGGCGACTTTACGCCCTTCTCAAAGTAATCCTGCAGCTGACTACCTTTGTCACGACCATTCGATAACAATGCAGTCGTATTGTTGTTTTTATTGCCGTACTGAAATGCACCTATACCATTACCATTCTGATATTGCTCATCAATGAAATTTAAGCTCGTTATAGTCAAATCCGTATTATCCAAACTGGCTTTGCCCAGCAAATCCTCAGCTTTCTTTATAATTTCCGGATTAATCTTATAACCATCGCCAGTATAACCGTTATTTGGGGTGGTAACATGCCCATTTTTATTTAGTCCATATGGTGCCAATTTGAAGGTCTTCGGTGAATTGTCGGTCAATGAGACGAGTTCGGTGATTTCGGCAATTGCAGGCAATTGTTTTCCATCGCTAACGAGTGATAATGGGCGGCGGTTTTTCTTAGGGCTACCGGACGGTGAGGATTCTGTAGTTAGAAAATGAGTAAGAAGGACAACAGAGAGGTAAGTATTTTTTTTTTTTTTTAAAACAGAAAACTGTGTATTTTACTCACCAACTGAGTCCTCGAAATTGAATTTAACGGGACTTTGAGCACGTAACTGTTTTGCGATTTTACGTTTTTGTATTGGTACAACAATAAGTTGGGTGAGAAGTGCAACTATTAAGCCGAGTGCAATGCTCGAACAAATAGCAATCCAGGTGGGTATGTTATCCATATAAAGCACTGCAAAAAGACGGAGAATATATTAAATTTAAAACAGTGTAATTGCATACATATATACAAAAGCCATTATTGTTATTTTATTTACTTTTTTGAGTGGCGAAAATTTTAAATAAATAAATTTGGACAAATGAAGTTAGGTAAAAATATATGTTTATCTTTAAATCAATGTAAAGGTAAAAAATTAAGCCTTAAAAATAAACAACTATAAAATATAATTGAAATATACAAATTTCATAAAATAAATATGACCTTATATGCTTTATCATTTATCTTTCCTAACCTTTTAAAAATTTCGGAAAAGTAAAAAACAACAAACGGGAAGTACCAAATTCAAGCAAACTAGAAAACAAAACAAAATGTACCAAAAGAAAAAAAAATATATATAATAAAAAATAGTGGATTTTTAAGATCAAAAACTAGAAAAAAATTCGAAAGAAATTAAAAAAGAGGCGAAATTTTTGCAAAAGCAAGCCTAAAGTAAAAAAATATATAATACAAACAAAAAATCTGAAAAAGTTGCTTATTTAAATGTCCGAAAATTAAAAAAAGCGGAAAGTACAGAATTTAAGCAAACTAAACAATAGAACCTGAAATATAAATTCAAACTTTAAGTAAAAAACAAAAATATGTGCATAAATAAAAAGTAAAAACTAGTAAAACACTAACAGAAAAAAATTAAAAAACGTATTCGAAAAAAGTTAAAAAATATAACCGGAAAAGACAAATATTTCGCAAAATTGCGCCTTAAATAAAAAATATAAATAAAATGAAAATAGAAGAAAAAACAGAAAAAAAATTAAAAAATTATATAATAAAAAATTTTAAAATACTAATAGCAAAACTTGAAAAAAAAATGTTTGAAGCAAATTAAAAAAAGAATTCGGAAACGGCAAAGAATATCGCAAAATTAAATATAAAATAAAGTAAAAATAAAAAAATATTAAATAACATTAAAACAAATTTCAGAAAAGGCAAAAAAGTTGCATAAACTTCTGAAAATTAGCGGAAAGTACCGAATTAAGCAAACTAAGAAAACCCAAAATATAAATAAAAAATTAAGCACAAATACAAAAATGTGTAAATAAATAATAAAGGACTAACAAAAAATTTAAAAAAACATTCGAAAAAAACTGGAAAACATTCGGAAAAGGCACACATTTCGCAAAATTATGCCTTAAATAAAAAAAATTTTAAATAAAATGAAATTAGATTAGAAAAAATTGTATAAGAAATAAAAACTTATATAGTAAAAAATTGTAAAAGCAAAACTTGGGAAAGAAAGTATTCGAAGAAAATTAAGACGAGAATTCGGAAACGGCAACAATTTCGCAAAATTAAGTCTAAAATAAAAAAACATCAGAAAAAGCAAAGTTACAAAAATTTCTGAAAATTAAAAAAAAAAGCGGAATGTACCAAATTTAAGCAAGCTAAAAAATAAAAACCAAAATATAGATAAAAAAATGAAGTAAGAATACAAAAATGTGTATAACAATAGTAAAACACTAATAGAAAAAATTAAAAATAAGTATTCGAAGCAAATATAAAAAAAGATTCGGAAAAGGCAAAGATTTCACAATTTCATGCTTTAAATGAAAATGCATAAAAACGTTTCGGTAAAATAATAAAAAGAAAAAATTTTATATTAAAAAATTGTAAAATACTAAAGCCAAACTAAGAAAAATATATATTCGAAGCAAATTTAAAAAAAAAGAATAATTCGGAAACGGTAAAAATTCCGCAAAATTAAACTAAAATTAATTAATTTTAATATAAAAAAATTATGCAATAAAATTTAACAAAAATTCAGAAAAAGCGGAATGTACCGAATTTAAGCAAACTAAAAAATGGAACCCAAAATATAAATAAAATATTGAAGTAAAAACACGAAACAATAAAGTATTAAATTTGTTAGTTATGCCGGCTCGAGATAAATTTTTTTTTTTTTAAATTTTTAATTAAAACACAGGTAATTGCTTTTGTTGTCAATAGTTGTCCTGAAGACGTTTCGTTGTAACCGAAATATATTGGAGAAAATTAAAAACCTGTGCTTTAATTAAAATTCCAAAAAAAATTTACCACAAACCCGCATAACTAACTAATTACGAAGTGAAAAGGTCGCCAAAGCCATCATCATAAACAAATACTACGATAAAATAAAAAATAAATAAAAACATTGGAAAAAAGTATATTCGGAAAAGATAAACATTTCGCAAAATGAAGCAGTAAAAAAATTTTAATAATATGAAAATAAAAATAAAAAATTTCAGAAAAAGCAAAAAGTTACACTAACTTATGCAATTAAAAAACACAAACGCAGCCTAATTTAAGCAGAAAAAAGTAAAACCCAAAAAATAAATATATAAATTTTATTTATTTTTTTTATTTTTTAAAAAAAGATTCGGAATGGGAAAAACTTCACCATCTGCATTATCCTGAATTTCATCCGAAAATTTTTATTCCGCCTATAGAAATACATGGAAACCATAAGTGAAAATTTAACCGGTTCGGGGAAAATGAAACTCATGATAAGGCTGAACATGAATTTTTCAAAATACATATGCACATTAGGGTGTCTCACCAAACAAAATTGGGGGTTTTCTATCGGAATTATAAAATATATTCTGCCTTACCCTGAGTTGCATCCGAAAAAAAATTCACCCGAAAATTTGTCATCCGCCCATAGTAAATACATGGAAACCAGAAGTGAAAAGTGAACCGGTTCGGGGAAAATCAAACTCATGATGAGGCTGATTATATTTGACAAAAAATTTCCTTTTACTCACACTTCGGTCCATCCAACACCACACTAATGACGTTAATGAAGAATGTTACACCGTAGAAAATTGGTAGTGACCGAAATCCCGCTTTCAGCGGATCGCTCGCGCGCAAAATAAATTTTCGAATAGCCAAGAAAAGCAAGATGCTCACCAAACCGCTCATAACTGGCGAGATAAACCACGAACCCACAATCGTGCCCAATGTAGACCATTTCAGACCTTGTGTACCACGCGCAACCAACGAAAAACCAATGGTCGAACCAACGATGCTGTGTGTACCCGAAATGGGTAACTTGAGGAATGTGGCAACCAACAACCAGATGGCGCTACTAGCCAGAGCAGCGACACAGCCCAACATAAGTTCATCCTCGGAGCCTTCGTAAAGGCCAACCTCTAGAATGCCTTTGCGCATGGTGTCCGAGACTTTGTAGCCTATAAAAGTGAAGAGAAGCGAGTGACATTAATGAAATTGATTAGAGTAAAGCTTATTTCAATTAGGAGATAAAAGTCAAGGTGAGATTGGTTAAAAAATGTCAGTTTGCCTAAAAGTATGCTTTTTACTTCAGATGATTCGGAAAAGTTAATCAACCATTTTTTTTTTTAGTTGGAAATATAGCATACTTCTGGGCGTAAACTATTTTAAAAGTCCTTACCAGTAATTTGTCATTAATAAAGCGAACTCACCAATCAAAACTGCACCCGAAATTTCACATATTGTCGCCAAAACACAGGCCTGCCGTATGGTCAACACACCCGAACCAACACTCGTGCCAAAAGAGTTTGCCACATCATTTGCGCCAATACCAAAAGCCAATACGAATGCAATCAGAAAGCCGAGTATGACCATCCATAGCAAATCGGGCGATAATGCATCCATGTTGCAAGTTTTTTTAAGTACGTTTTATGCAATTGATTTACTTTTGAGTTATAGTTTTTTGTTGAGTGATTAATTTAAATATTTTTTAATCATCAATATTAAAATTAATAAAAAAAAACCAAATTTGGAAAAGAAACTACTTGTTTATGCTTACAATTTTAAAGAAACCTACGCAAGAGTATGCTTCTACTAGTGTGGGAAAAAATTGGAAATATACAAAATTTCTAAAAAAAAATTGCTAATGCCTTTAAGTGTCTGCTAGAATTAAATGCTGCAAAAAATTAAATTTCTTGCTGTTGAATTACAAATTCTTTTTATGTATAAATTTATGAAAATCACTTAGTAATGCTGTAACACTTAACGGTAATTAAATATTTATTTCGAATGTATAAGTACGTGTGTATAGCATGAGTATGTATGTTGTATGTTATATTACTAATTTTAGGGAGGCGCGATTTACACGGAGGGAGGATACAAACAGACAGACACAGACAAGTTAGTTAGACAAGGGACTGAATTTGTATTAGTATTATTTATAAACTTATAAAATGCTACGAAATAAAATATTCGAAAAATATACAATTAGTATTTTTCAAATATTTAAACCGCCATATTTGCGCTTAAATTTCATGTTTGCCATTTTCATTACGAAAATATGAAATTTAGAAGAAATTCAAAGCGGCGTTCGCGATAGCTTTCAAGCTGAAAGTTCAACTATTTTTTTTTTTCTTTTCTCTTGGTTACAGTACTTCTTCACTTGGCAGCTAGTTTAGTTTCAGCTAAACTAACTACGCCTAAAATCGAGCAATGCCGCACGAACTAAGCTCTGGAGTGATGACTGCGAAAATGAAAAAAAAACTTAAAGCAACTACAATTTAATAATAATCTTCCGGTGTGTGTGTGAAAAAGCTTATTTATAAATTTAAATTCTTTATAATTTTTGGATTCGTTATTTTCTTAGAAGCGTGTTGGTGCTTTAAACGATTTTTGTAGCTGAGAAATGGCGCCTTTTTAATTTGTTTTTATGGCTTTTAGCAGTTGTTCTTATGGCTGCTAGTCTCCTTGTTATATTTTTTTATGTTTTTCGATGATTTTAAGAAAGTTTAGCGATTTTTTGTTGTTGTCGCTGCGACTACTGCTGCTGTTGTTGTTGCTGTTGCTGCTGATTTTCTTAAAATTGCACGAAAACGAAAACTTCTTGTTATAAGCTTACGAAGAGTGAGCTAGTTGTTGGTTTTGTTGTTGCAGCTGTTTTTGCAATGCTTGAGTTTGTTATCTAGAGGCAGGAGAAAATTAGGAAAATAATAAATTTTTTAAAATTATTATAAATTGGCAATAATAGTATACTCTTATTTCAGGATGCATACATTTTTTCGAATTCAACCAGTTTACCGTTTGTCTCGACCGTACCAGTCCAAATTTTTGTTCGATTATAAAAACTTGTTGTAATTAAAGCAGAGTTATAGAAAATGCACAATATCAAATTTGAATACTGAAGCGCAAAAGCTAAACATTTTTTACTCTTCCTAAAAGTATGCTACCTATTTTAAAGTGATTCAATGAGGATGCAGATCTTTGACAGCAATTATTTGGGATAAGTTAATGTGAATTTTTAAATATTTCTTTCAGGCAATTGGTACTACCGGCTTTGCGCAAACTTAGTCATGGAGCAATACTCAGTTGAACAACGCGTAAAAGTGATTCAAACATATAATGAAAAAGCAAGAAGTGCACCTCAAGAATTGCGTGATTTTTTCGACCATTATAACCGCTCAACCGAGTTAACAATCAGTGCAGAGATTCGAAGAAACTAGGTCGAAGAAACTGCGCGTGTTCGTCAGGTCGCTCGACCGGAAATATTGCTGGCGCGCCAAAAAGTGGTGACCAGGCAGCGACGACCTCAATCTGTTGTCACATGTCATTCAAGAAAAAAAACCATGTACCCACAACGAGTCGCTGTTTGGTGTGGTTTTTGAGCTGTTGGAGTCATCGAACCGTACTTGGTCGGAAATGATGCCGGTACCGCTGTTACGATGAACGGTGAACGGTGAACGGACGTTATCGTGGCCTGAATTAGATGACAACTACTTAGACAATTTGTGATTTCAACAGGAGGGTTCCACATTCAAGACGGCGCATAAAACAAAGGGACTCATTGCGAGCAAAGTCCCCAAAAAGCATTATCTCACACAAAAAAAGGAGGTCAAATGGCCGCAGAGATCTCCCGATTTGACACCCCTGAACTTCTCTCTCTCTGGGGCTACGTGAAAAGAAGGGTCTATACCAATAAGTCCGAGGCGTTCCCAGAGCTGAAGTACAAAATCATAGGCGTTATAAATTATATACAGCCTGAACTAATCATAATGGGCCTTATGAATAAAAACTAATGGTGATTTCATTTTTATTCGGTTCTAAAAAAAAGGCACACGGTGAGAAAATGTTGTGTTCTTTTCTTAAAATGTTACACGCTTTTAAGGCAAAAAATGCATATTCCTTGCCCTTTGACACTTCGTCAGGGGTGGTGGTTGCCCTGCAAATCAGATCATTGCTTAAAACGACAATATTATTAATTGCATGCTGTAATTGCATTTTGCACCGGGAAAGGGCAACATTTTTTGGAAGAAAAGAAATCACCATAAGCAATTTGTTTTTCCTAAAGTTTAAGGCCTTTTACTCGATTTATTCAAACAAATTTAAGTAAAGGGTCTGACATTTTAAGAAAAAGCAAATGCTTAGTTTTTATGCATAAGGCCCAATGTGTTGCCAGAGGAGTCGTTGTAGGCATTTAACGGACGTTGTGTTTCATATATGTATACATAAATGCCTCAGACTGAAAAACATGACGAAATTAAAAAATTTATTGTGTTTTTTTATTGAAAAAAATCTGTGTCTTATTGAATTACCCTGTATAATATTTTGCTTATAACTATAATGCTACATATTTTTAGGCTTATATTTTATCGTTAAAATCCGAGCTCTATTTATTACATACTTCCAATCGTTCTCCATATGCGTATATAATTTAATTCATACCTGGCGTTTAGGACAGCATAATTTTTGATCCGTCAGAGAGAATAGTAACATGTCTGTGAATAGAAAAAGGGAGAGAAATAAAAGGTTAGCGATGTATATTATATACCAAAGTTGTGTAAGTCCAGCGATCAATTCTTATAATTAAATATAATTGATTGTAAGCAAGTAAAGTCGAAGTTTTAGGGGAGAATTTAATTCACACTACTTAAGCCAAAATTGCTTTGATTGTTATAATGGAGCATAAACACCGCGACCACTAGCATAGTCAAATCTCGAATAGAAAAAGTATGACGCCACATGCACACGTAATCGGCCCTTTATCTAGCGACAAAAAAATTCACACGAAATATATTCCGGGGTTTTTTCTTCCAGCTCACAGAAACGACAGACCTTCGAGATGGAAAGGTTTATTTTACTAGGGTTGGTTAGTTGATTTAAGTGGATTGTCATCCTGGTGATAAGCAATTAGCAACTTTGCCATTTTGATTTCACAATTCGTGCAACCTTTACTGGAGTAATAGCGAATTGAGTAATGGCCTATTGAATACTCCGATGTTCCCTCTGCCTAAATTAAGGAGTTATTTTAAAGTCTCTTTAGTGGCCTAGCTTTCTCCTGCCCTGGATACTCAACAGGTCTTAAGACCATGGAATACTGTCTTGGCTCCATGTTTCGCGAGGCGGACTGCCTGTTTATTGCCATCATCTCCCCAATGCATCCTATCTAGCCGAGTAGTTTGTATACTTGGCTCCAAATTTAGAGTACTGATTAAATTATGCGAACTTCAATGCTAGTCAAGCGGCGTGGCTCTCCGACTTAATGCAGTTGTATTTCGAAGATGTGCCTCTTCTATGTCATTATCTGCTATAAATTTTTAATGCACGAGGCTCTGCTTGATAAATGAGTCACCTTTGATATGGATTTTTTGAAGGTCAGCACCAAAATGTCAGCCCCCATTTCTTTCCAATTTGAAGGTCTGCTTTCCATTAGTTTAGGTATACAGGTCTCCTCCAGACAGCAATGGGAACCTAATAGTACCTTGGGATCTCTAGTTTTATAACTAAATAGGCATTTACAATATGGTTTCATTTAAAATTGTAATGATAATAATATGTATGTATTCTCTTTAGTAAGAAATATGTATGTGATATTTTCTTAATTGACACATTTATTTTTCTGAACCTGTTGTCATAACACGCAAATCTGAGCTATCGCCGTTTGTTAAACTGTGCTGTATCACTGTTAAAAAGTGATAAACCACTTTTCTCCACCAAAGTACTGGTTTCTTCATTGTACATAAGAGGCCCCCAGCATGAGAAGTTCCATTGATCGTCTTACGTTCCAATCTTTGGCCACAAAAGTCTCATTTAATAGCAGTTGTCAAAATATTTAAATCGTTGAAAGTGAGACGGTTATGGCCACTGTTGTTAACTCATCAGTATCTTTGTCTAGTATGCTACTAATTCCCGCTACGTATCCGTACCTGCCGTGAATAGACACTGTAGTCTGCACGACTTCCCAGCGCCGGATTTAGGATCAATGGGCCCCTAGACTCTTTCCGTGGTCCGGGCCCCCTAGGAGTAATGAGGCAAACGGCGGTTATTGTGATTACATTGAGGTGTTACCTAGAGTAAAGTTTTTTTCTTTCCATAAATATAAACCCCCGTCGCTTTCCGAATGTAGAAGTTGCATTAAGAAAGTACATTTCTATGAAGCTGATAATAAACCGACTTCGGACGTCCACGAAGGAATACAGGCTGAACTTTTTGGCTTTACTGGCCATCAAAAATTACATTTTGAGGCTAATATCTAATATACCACGATGACGTTATCAACAACTTTATTGAAATGAAAATTAGACGGAAACCAAAATAAGAATAAATTAGTTATTTTATTCTATTAGCACTTTTACACACTTCCTGCACATTGTCCTAATGAATAAACCAAAAACACAAGTTGAAAGCTGTTAAGCTTTATGAAAAAAAAAACTGTGAAAGAATTAAAAAATAAGCCTGATTTCCCCAAGAGTAGCCGCCCGGACCGAATGGTTAGCGGTGGCCCTTGCCGTTCAGAAGGACTCTAACCTGCTCTAATAGCGGGCGACCCTCAGCAATATTTCTGACACAAAAAAGGTAGCCATAGAAAATTTTCTGCAAGGCTGTCCTTCCACACATCAGTAAGTTTTTGTTTGAAATTTTATTTACACGAATAATAGAAGTTCTCGTACTTTCAATTCGCCGACAANTAAAAAAGGTAGCCATAGAAAATTTTCTGCAAGGCTGTCCTTCCACACATCAGTAAGTGTTTGTTTGAAATTTTATTTACACGAATAATAGAAGTTCTCGTACTTTCAATTCGCCGACAATGATACTTGTCACAGACACTTATCGATTGTTTCAGGTGTGACAGGTCGTAACATGATCATAAGTGGATATAAGACGAAAAAGGAGTACGGAAAAGTTTTAATTTAAAGGTGATTTGGACGTTGGTTGAATTTTAAGTTGGCTGCAAAGTGGCTGATGAAAAGCACTTCAAACAGAATGAAGAAGAATCAATTGTTGTATTGAATTTTCAACAAATCTGAGCAAATTTAAAATTTAAACATCAAAGAAAACTCATAAAAAAAAAGTAAGAATACTTAATTAAATTTTTTAAGGAAACGAGGAAAAATTTATTTATTTTAATTTTTTCTCTCAGCTACTTTCACAATATCCTCAATACAACTGAATGCCACCAAAGTCAGTGAANGTAAGAATACTTAATTAAATTTTTTAAGGAAACGAGGAAAAATTTATTTATTTTAATTTTTTCTCTCACCTACTTTCACAATATCCTCAATACAACTGAATGCCACCAAAGTCAGTGAAGCTATTTATTTGATCCTTGCTCGCTTAAAATTCGCACAAGACACACTTTCTAAAACTTAAATCCACTTATTAGCACACAGGCTTACCCAAAAATGTTCACATTAAACTTTTTGCTGCAAACGTTGTTGAGCTTTCCCTATATACACACATACATAGTATTTATGCCAAGCATATCTGCCTCTAGAAACTTTTATTTCATTTATTGCTCAAAGCAAAGACACACAAAAACCATCCACAACCAACAACCAGCGGCACGAACGATTATCCCTGTCAAAGTTTTGCAACTATTTTTTTTTAATACCATTTATAAATGTCACTAGGTATGCATATATATGTATATGTATGTATGTAGATGCAGTTAAGGATAAAGTTTAGAAATAAACTACGTAGCTGCGTATGTACATAAGCTGAAGAAAAGTGAAATGTAACACGACTATACGCTTTGCGAACTCGCACACAATTAAATTATCAAGTTGACTGCAATTGGAGGAGTAGAAATTTTTCAACAATTAAGATGTCAACAAAACGTCGTTTGGTTGGGTGGCGATAGGTGAATACAAAAATTTAAATAAAAATAAGAATATTTTGTTTTTAAGCCAATTTAAAGATGAGCAAACAAATTCACTGTAAACTGGAAATATTTAGTTCATCAAAAATTATAGCAAAAAAAAGACACACAAAAATCTCGCTTCCAAAAACAATTAAAAAACTTTTTTTTTGTTATTCTTTCTTAAAAACCTTTGTTGCAAATTCTGTTTTACACTGAAATCGTGTTTCAAAAGAAAACAAAATTTCAATTCCATCAGCTTTTAATTGCCATTAATTAGTAAAAAACACCAACAAAAATAAAACATGAATGAAAACAGACACAATAGGCTCGTGCCGTATTTATTTACAATGTAATGACCGGATATCGAGCAATTTGACGCTTTTGTTCACGCCAAGATAGTCATCAGATAAATTTGCATGCGAAAAATCAAAGCAAACAATCATACACACATACATACACAAATAGTTACATACATATGTAATAATATAAATATATTTATGATAGTATTTACATGTATATACAAACATATTTATCTACTACGTAAGCATTTTCAAGAATTTTCAAACATTTTCATGCTAGTTGCTTCCAGTTTGTCTGCCATTAAACTGGTTAATACCGAATAATTCCAATTTATAGTTATTTATGTTCAATTTTCATACAGTTTTTCACTTTTCCTTTTTCTATTTGGCATCGAAGCTGAATGACAGTGCGACCCTTTGTCGTTTATTAGCGGAAAAGTGCCGTCACATAAATTGCTATAGATGTATACATAAAGAGGACACAAAAAAGAGTTAATTTATTTCATGTAATTAAATATTGTTTTTTTTTGCATTTTTTATTTCCGTGTACGTGATTCATTTTCTGATAAAATTCTTTAGTTATTTATCCCTTCAGTATTAAACCCAGTTTTAGTTGTAAATAAACTGCAATGACAATACTAATATGAATATAATTCTACGAGTGTTGTTGTAAATAAGCCATGTTGTTTAATAGTAGATAATTAATCTTTAAGCTAATTTATAGCAGAGTAAAATGCATTTGTCAAACAGGAAATAAGTTTTAGCACAGGTGGGGCTCCTAAAAGTAACATGCTTTCAGAAAATTATCAATGAAAATTAAATAGACTTGGGTAAAAAATATCGATATATCAAAATAGCCATATTTTTTCAGAAAATAATGAATGAATGCGTCGATATTTTAAATCACGAAATATCGATTTTCAATACTTATTTCCCAGTATGAATTTTGTATCAAATTCGATATATTTTTAAGATCTCTTGAGCTGAATTTGATTCGAACTTAAACAGTATATGGACTAGAGAGAAAATCAGACCCAATTGAGTTTTCGATGAATTGTAACTTTTTCACGCCGGTTCTTTCGGAAATTGTTTTCAAATATTTAATCTGCCAAACTTCTTCACTATCATCCGGAGAGGAAGCCATAAAGAAGATGTGTCGGATGGACGTTCATATGTAAATCAGAGTTTTGACCACAAACGACAAATTAAAAAACTACAGTCCCTTTGGAAGAAAATGCGTTGCTAGCTTTCCTACAATGAGCAATGAAGAGATACATAGACTCTCTTGAGGAACTCAGTAAAAACTTACAAAACCAACGGCTCCAAGTCTGAAGATGAAACTAAAAATGAGTGGCAGCTGGATGGTGCTTAACGCACCAAATTGGCTCAAGAATTTGCGAACTGGGCCCCTCGGGAGCGTCCAATTGGACCGGCAACAAATATAGGGCCAAGCAAAGCGGGAATCGTCAGATACATACATCACGTATCTCATGAATAGGACTCACAAAAGTCATTGGTGCAAAACTGAAAGCTGCGTTAGAACCATGTTTTTCCTGGAAAATCCCAACAAGGTAGTATCGATATAAGTATCTCCCTAGACGAGCTATGAATGAACATATTATGGAGCACAATTCATAGCGACATCATATGGTCACCATAGATATCATAGACGACCCACTGAGTATGCCTTGCTTTGAGGATGAAGATAGTATAAAGAATTTACTCTACACCTGCTCTGTCTTCACCAAACAGAGTTGGTTCACTTTCCCTCGACAAACTACCAAAATACAAAACGGCATACTGCAACTGCTCAGTTTCATTCACTACACGAACTGGGCTCGAATCGTAACTTCCGTTCACGGATCGAAAACCACACGTATTGATCTAGTAAATCTGAGTATGAGGCATTGTTCTTATAGCCAACACGTATCAAACCTGATACATATATGCGCACACTAGGTTTGTTTTGTATTCTACAAAATAATTTCTTTGTATGTGTATATAGGTCCTTATGAAAGCAATATATACGAAAATGTCAACATTTATAAATTAAGAGAGGATTATTTAACCACGCAACAAGCAAGAAAGTTTTTAGTTCAATCTTGAAATTTATTGAAAGCTACAACAATAAATTTTTCCGCAATCAATATTTATGCTTAGCTCTAGCGTAGTATCACATAGAAACACAATTTTCCAAGGCATGCATATGGATAAATGTAATAATCATCGATATTTGAATGTATATACTATGTGCATACATTAGACCGTACCAGAAAGAAAAAAGTTCCCTGAATCTAGTGTATAATATCTCCTGCACTTACTGTCGGATCTTTGTTTGTTCTAAAGTTCATTGACCTCACGTACTCCG
The DNA here is from genome assembly GCF_001687245.7 of Rhagoletis zephyria. Classification (NCBI taxonomy): domain Eukaryota; kingdom Metazoa; phylum Arthropoda; class Insecta; order Diptera; family Tephritidae; genus Rhagoletis; species Rhagoletis zephyria. The sequence goes on along the minus strand of NW_016166134.1, from coordinate 1,328 downwards.
TTCTACATAGTGCTTGCCCACCAGATCTCAATTACCAGCACCCAAACGTACTACACCAATGTCAGTAAACTAAAGCTCTCCAAAAATCACGATATTTTTGTTATGAAAGTATTTTGATTATTCCAGTAGAACTATGTATTTATTTTCAATTTTCGGCAAACATAAAAAGTTTGCGAAATCGCTTTGTGAAAATACTCTGGGGTGTACTACGTGCTTTTTTTGTATGCTAGTAAACTTGTATTGCTTAATGTCATATATGTATGTACATATTTATATCCTTGAGCTTAAAAGTTATAAAGTGTGGGTATTTGCTGTAACAAAGTATGAGGGGTTGCAATTCAGCGCTAACTATCGCATATCGAGAAAGAAGCATGCAGTGGGTTATTGCAAAAGTTGTGGAAACTTATACGAGACAAAGCATTCTGCTTTTTTAAAGGACTGAAAGATATGGCCTTGTCGACAAGTTGTTTCTTTACCTTCTTTAAATGTGTATTTTGTGCAGCACCTACAACGTTTCATATAAAATTTCAACCAGAGCAGATATTTCATATCGTAGACCCACAAAAAGGCTTTTTCATTTCTAGGACATATTTACGTAGATCGGTCAGTCCGGATATGCCCTTCGTATTTTTTAGGCTGGATTTTGTTTGCGAATAATTTCGAAGTTTTGCAGAAATTTCAGTTGCAAAAATTTAAATGCTTTTCCAACTTCAGAGTCCAAGTAAAAGAATGCGGTAAAGCGTGCTAAGCACACATTTGTTTTCGTCGAAACTGAGTAGAAAGTATTATTGTCCAGTTTCATAGTAAATCAAATGATCTTCCGAGGACTCTGAAATTTGAGGACATATGCATGTATGTATAATTCGGTAAATCTCAGTATTCAGCTCTGACGAATGCATTTGACTCTCGAGCACACTTTTGCGCCATCATTTTCTTATATTTTTAATTCGTTTTTATTGATGAAGAAAAAATAAACAAAAAGCCTGTGATACATTTTTGCAAAATAATATTTTTTAACAAATTAAAGATCTGAATACAGCCTTTTAATAACTTGATCACCGACTCGACGCTCCTTATAAATATACGTTGAACAGGATCTTAAACTTTGACTTTAAACAAAAGTTGATAACAAAAGCTTTTAGCCCGATAAGGCCCGACAAATCAACGATATTACTGTTTTTGGAAATTTTTGCTAAAAATAAATTTCCCAAAAAGCCTCATATGAAACAATTAAAAAGAATATAACATTAAGAGCACATCATGGAAACCTGGTTTAAACCTATAGTGTACACTTTCTTACTTCATGCCTAGTAGGTTTGTTTTTTTTT